>NW_012130121.1:838399-843532 GCF_000143395.1 Atta cephalotes | reverse complement strand
TATATATATATATATATATATATATATATATATATATATAGTCATTAAGATTTTATGGAATTGTTACTTTCTTCTTCTATTTTACAACTGTTATCTCAAAGTTACGAAACAAAAATGTCTATCAAAGATAGGATTATAATTATAGATTATCAAATTATAATTTTTAATTTATATTTCTTTTATTATTATAGATATTTTGTTATACTTTTTTCAATATTTCTGTACATCTAGAATACTCGACAACTATATAATAAAAATAATACATACGTATGAGATGTATATGTATAAATATTTCATCAGGAATTTCCAATTTATTTAAAAAAGAAAATATATTCTCTTCAACAAGATTAAATTTTTCATATATTTTAAAAGTAAATATACAGGTCATTTTTATTTGTCTTTTCTTTCTCGAAAAATGTATATTTAGTTTTAAAATACATGAAAAATTTAATTTTCTTGAAGAGAATATATTTTCTTGTTTAGAATCCTAATCCACTTCGATAGACAAAATCTAAAAGAATTGCTGTTTAGAATCCGGAAATGCTGGCGTCGAAATATGGAAGCTGGAGCATCTTGTCGTTTAATTTACATCGGATGAATCAGACATTGCAAATCTAAACGCATCGAGCTCTATCGCTTTTACGATCTCCCGCGCATACATTAATTTCCCTCGCGTTTATGCGCATCCTACGCCATTCTACGCAATTAAGATTAATGATCGCGGGTAGCTTCTTAGCTGCAACAATTAGCCGCCGTGCGCGTTACATGCGTCGAACATTTCTGTAACGAGACATTTAAGATACCGATGTTACATAATGTTGCAGAAGCCGCAGACACGAGTTGCGCCAGCGCGCATTTCTGCGTTAATTTATGAAGAGGAGGAGAGGCCCAAGCAAAGTTTCAAGTGGAAACGAGTTCTCGCGACTTTCTGTCGACCGCCTCTCATCGCGAAAAGTTGCTCGATTCGCCAGGATGAAAAGCGCGGGAGGGAAGATCGTTAGGATCTCGAGATGCCACAACCACACTGCCGATAATAATTACTAGTTGTTATTACACTCCAATTCGCGCCCATCGGTTACGGATACGCCTCGACTAATCACCAGGATTACGCTCGATTCATATTCATGTACGTAGATTTCTTTTTTTATGCGCGCCACGTCGCGCCGCTCCGCTCAAGTCGATGCTAATACTTTATTAGTGGCGCCAGTACGTATGCACTTCCCGTCGGGAATTATTCTTTTCGTACGATATCAAGATTACTCGCACTTGATGCAGGTCTCTTTGACATTCCTTCGTGCCATGTAAATTTATTTTTTATCATAAATAAAAATAAATTTACATTTATTTTTATCGTAAATAAAATTAAATTTACATTCTGTACAAAATGTAATTATGTTACTGATAAATAATTTAGGTATACAAATTTGTACATATGCATATTTTCTTATTTAATTGTTTATAAATTATTTAAAAATTTTATGGTACATTTCTTTTAAAATTGAAAGTGTAAAATAAAATTTAGTGTAGCTCAGCTAAATAAAAGTATTTAAGATACTTACTTACTTAAAAATTATTGCAAATTGAAGATTATTTAGTCTATTAATACTTATGAAAGTTTATACCTATTAACAGTTCACATATTATCCGCAAGACTCGAATGATCTTTGAATACATAATTCTGACATATAAGAAATTCGACGCGCTTTTCCATTAACTTATATGGGAAAAGAAGCCTTACCAAGCGTAATTATAAGAAGCAATAGATGAAAAACGATTCGCCCGGAGAAGCAAGAATCTTCTTAATAAGAAAATTCTGCGATCCGTGGCGCACTTCCTTGCAAGTATATTTCACTATGAAGTCGGTATTTCACTACAATCCTGAATGCGTTCCTAATTATAACTTATATATAAATAATTTTCCATAACATGTCCTTTTCAACGAAAACTTTTCAAAAAAAAAATTTATATATATATTGTAATTCTGTTCGATGTATTATCGATCGATTAAAAAGGTTTGATGTTATTCTTTTATCGTCTCGTCTCTGACGTTCTGATTGACGATTATTCGTCATTTGAGACGTTTTACACGAGGAAACGAGGGAGAAATTAGCGATTTCCTAAGAAAGATATCCCCGTTAGTCGTTAGCATGAGCCGCGAACCAGCGGCAGTCAGGATAGCGATCTTCTCGGCCGCGAGCTCAGCGACCATGAGTGGACTGAATATTTTTCATATGAAAATCCAGGTGGGAACCTATTCAGAGCGCCGGCTAAAGCAAATTTTTTTCTTCTCACGCACATCGCGTACGCATCTATGAACATGCATATAGCGACGAACGAGATCGGCGATGAAATGCAATATTCATAAATGCTCTCTTTTTTTCGATTCACTTGCTGTACAGCAACTCAATTAAAATTTGACATAAAACTAGTTGTACTACGTTCTCCATTTATCTGAGGATTTATTGGTATGAAATGAAACAGCATTCTATAATATAGGAGAAAAATGATAATACGATGATAAAAATTCTAACATCTTTTCTATTTTTTCCTAAAAAAAATGAATGTTCAGGAAAGAAACTTTCTGGGATTTTTATTTATCATTTGTATTATATACGTCAAGCCATCACAAACACGGAAAAGATGTAATATACAGTTTATGAATAAATTATGTAAAATTAAATACTCTTTCTTTCGTATATCTACACATTCAAGAGAAGTTTCGGTATTTTCTTGCTGACTCAGTAATGAAAGCGATGTTTTATTCTTTGAATGGAACAATTCATAGTTGGCTTGCTTAATACATATATAATACCTTAATATATATCTCAGAAAGCATAACCAAGGCGACAGTATTTTCTATAATTTTGAGTATTTATTAAAATTCTCTGACAATAAAAACAGTTTTCCCATAAAAATTCGATAGAAAAAAAATTATTATAATATATTAAATTGCATCAGCAAATTTCGAATTGGAATTTCCTTCTCAAACAGAACTCTATGTTTTATATGCAATTTCGAAGTCTGAATAAAATATTATATCTTCGTTCTTTTATTGCATGTTTTTAATTTTGCCTATTCTACATTATGTACTACGTTATCCAGTAAACTTAAATGTTATATCGTCTAGTTAATTTCTTTGTCTTATCTTTATATTACCCCGTTATTATCTAACAATATGTTCACATATGATTTCCGCATTCCTCTAAAGCGAGAAACTATCGTTCCTATCAAATCCCCGATCTAGCAATTGCATCATGTGAAAGATCAGGCTAAATATGATGTTCCGGCGGCGAGAAACAATCGGGAAAGCCTTGCAATGGGCATAGCATGACACATAAACGAGCAAGTTATGATTTCGTGGTCGCTAGGAAAGTCGCGCGGCCACTCTACTCTCGCGACACACGCGAGCACAACACCAGTCTGTCGATGCGAATAGATCGTGGCAGGATAAGTTAGACACGACGTAATTTACTTCTCTGATGGCTCGATGTATCGAGACTTACGATAGCTCGACCGTTTGCTCCGCGTTACGTTATGATTATGTTCCTGCCAACGTGAATGCACTAATGTAAAACGCGCAGAAATAATTCGTCATTAAAAAACCGGCGAGATTATTCCTCGACTTTCGTGCGGCGTTTAAAAAATTGCGAGAGATTTGACAAAAAGCAACGGCTAATGGAAAATGTCAACAAAGTCATGTAAATGCTTTCACGAATGCGTTTTATTACTATATAAAAATTTTGTTATTGTATAAATTTATTATTATATAAAAATTTTGTTTAGTTATTTTGAATCGTATTTTTAATTGATATAAATTATTTAATTAATATAAAATAATTAATCGTTATGCCGTTACTAATAATTTATATTTATAAAATCATTTATAAATACCAAAAAATTAGATAAAAAAGAAATTTATATATAACAATTTTTTTTAACAAAAGACGTATATTCTGGTATATATTGTCATCAAAATATATTCTTAATTAATGATTATTAAGTAATAATAATTAAGTAATTCACCATATCAAGATTCGTAAAAATTTCAACATATATACATACATTTTTGTATTTTTCATTGATAATTATAAGATGAGACAAGACAGAAAGGTGCCTGTAGTTATCGCTAATTTAAAAAGTAAATCTCGTTCCTTTCGCGATGATGACAATAACAGCGTATAATTCGTTCAAGGTTGAATAGAAACTGGCGCATTGTCTGATGGAATCGACTGACAGATGCGACGCAATGAGTACAACGAATTCTCCAATCACCTGTCGGACACGCTCGTGGAACTGCGAGCGAGAGCCGTGGCGCAAAAAAGAAAAGAATTCACAGAAGAAAATGTATGGAATACATCGAAAAGCGGAATGTATATCTTAATTAATGTTAAGCAGATTGCGATCGCAACTTGAACAATTCCGTTTCTTTCCACTAAGAGCGATGAGAATACATTTCGGGAGAGAATAGAGCAATCTATGTTTATACTTCAAGTACAAGAAATAAATGTATAACAACAGCTGAATTTGCAATAAAAATTTAATACACGAATACTTTGCTTGCGTAAGGTAAAATGTGAAATAAAATGTGAAATAACATATATTATAAATATATTATAAATATATATTTTAAATATTTTATAACAGAACAAAATAAATATCTACATTTTTCTTAAAATTTATGCATGTATGTATTTATGCATGTATGTATCTTAAAATAAATTACTTTAATTAATACTACTTTAATTATATATTTTTAGAGAGTGATTTGAATTTTTTTATCAAATTTTGAAATCTTTAATTTTAAGATCTTTGCAATGAATTTTTAAACTAGAAAAACCAGACTCACGAAATTGATCCTTAATTAGTATTTCAAATGAGATATGATAGATTGCTCGACCGATTGCGTAAGAAACGCCGCGGTAAAATACAAAATACTCCAATTATATGTGAAAGCGTGTGTGTGCAGGCGCGTTAAGCCGCGACAGGAGAAAAATATAGTAGAAGATAAGGAAGAGAAGAAAAAGCAGGGAGCAGAGAGAGAGAGAGAGAGAGGAGGAGAGAGAGAAGAAGAAGAAGAGAGAGAGAGAGAGAGAGAGAGAGAGAGAGAGAGAGAGAGAGAGAGAGGAGGTAGTA
>NW_012130121.1:835989-837843 GCF_000143395.1 Atta cephalotes | reverse complement strand
TTAATTATAATATATATATATATATATATATATATATATATGTATATTGAAATAAATACCTTAAATTATTATAAATTAAATTAATATACATAATAAAAAATATAATTACTCTTTAAATCTGAATCAGTGCATAATCACCCAGTGGCATAATCAGTGAAGTTCAATTAGAAAAGGAAGAATATTTGAACATTATATAATTAAAATATTGATATTTTCATATTAATTTCAATCATATTCATTGAATTTAAGCAAACAAGGTTAATTAGATCACATAATAAAGATTAGCTAGGTTAGGAATTTCACATTTAATTCATTGATTATCAATGGCATACTTGGCACTGTCATCAGTGATTATCCACTGATTCAGATTTAGAGTAAATTAAAATTATATATTATATAAAGATAAAATAATTAACGCTAAGATAAGGATAAAATCAGGTTTAGAACACCACATTCATCTGATGCGCTGCTAAATGTAACGAATCACTCGAACCAGTACATTACGGGGAGTCTCTTTTTTCATCAACTATCAGCAAGTTATCGAATCAGCAGCCTCTGCACAACTCGTGCTTCCTTCGTTATCCCATAAATATCGCGGCCTCGCGATGCAAGGTAATAGCGCGTCGGAAAGAGAGACGCGCTGCTTAACTCATACTCGAACGAGACTCGTGACTCCACTTGACCGGACGATCGAAGGATGCGGGGATCCGGAGACAGGTGTGCATTCGCGCGCGAGTACCACCGTCCATCGCGAAAAGTGGCCACGCCGGTTTATACTGGCAATCGATTTTCCTACCACCTTTGATGATTCCGTCCGATTGCACCGGCTGACGTTCAGCCGTTGATGTATACGGGCTTTAAGCTTATTACTTGTCCGCGCGAACCGTTTTGTTTTTATTGTATTCGTATACGGGAACTGGGCGGGCGGACTCACAAGACGGGATCCGGAGCCGGTCCTCGCGACATCTGCGACGGCTTTACAAACGCCGCTGTATAATATGATCAAGTACTATACGGCCGATCAGGTGGCAGGTGGAAAAGAAATCTCTAATCCTCTATTTCTCTATTTTATCATGTATAAGAATCCTCTTATTTTCTTTCCTACTCTCTAAATCTGAATCAGTAGATAATCACTGATATCAGTACCAAGTATGCCACTGGTAATCAATGAATGAAATGTGAGATCCCTAACCTATCTAATCTTTATTATGTGATCTAATTAACCTTGTTTTAGCATAAATTCAATGAATATGATATTGGAAGATTGAAATTAACGTGCAAATATCAATGTTTTAATTATATAATGATCAAACATTCTTCTTTTTTTAATAGAATTTCATTATCCAGTGCCAAGTGGTAATATGCTATTGGGTAATTACTGACTATCCACTGATGCAGATTTAGAGAATACGTATTACTTTTGCAAAATCACTATAATGCGCGATAATATTGTAACGGATGCAAGGATTGATCAGCGACGCACAACCTAAACTCAATTTTATAATATTTAGATCCGGTTGCATCAATGTCACTTTGACTTGCTTAAAGCGAGGCTTAAAACTCTCTTTATCTCGTTTAAAGCTGATAAAGAAACAGAGACAGAGAAAGTTTTAAGCCTCATTTAAAATCGAAGTAACGTTGGTGTAATCGGGTCTGAAAAGAATTATTTAAGTATATTGATATAATAATTTATAAGGCAATTTTTCTTTGTCTAAATATGACATTAATGAATTTCTTTTATTTTAAACCATCATTCAAAATAAAATGAATAAGATTACGGTATTAATTTAAAGTAAAAAGTTCTGACAAGAGAGAGAGAGAGAGAGAGAGAGAGAGAGAGAGAGAGTAGTAGTA
>NW_012130121.1:828306-833178 GCF_000143395.1 Atta cephalotes | reverse complement strand
CTCTCTCTCTCTCTCTCTCTCTCTCTCTCTCTCTCTCTCTCTCCCTCTCTCTCTCTCGCTTTCCCTCTTTTAACCTCCGTTGAAACGGACTTGTCCTCGACACCGATGGCGATACCGATCGTGCACGCGTACCGTGTTCTCGTCTAAGAGAAAGGGATGAAAAAAAACGCGTTCGCACACACGGCCAACAACGGTTGATCCTTTGCGTGTCCCGTCATTTTATCGGAAATGATGCCTTCTCCGCAATACAATATTTGATGACGTTCTTCGCCGGCTACCGAACTCAGCAGATGTACTTTTTCTTGTACTTGTACTTCTCAACGTACTTTTTCAGCGTCTCTTGTCGAAACGAATGATAAGGGAATTAACAACGCTTGTTATTTGCGAGAGAGCATAAACAAAATTGGTGTCAATCCGATTTGTATTATTTGACATCTAATATATATCTTGGATATACAAGTATTTTAAACAACGCCCACTAATATATAGTAAAATTCTCAATAAAAAACTGAGTTAAAAGGTCCTCTATCACTTTAAAATTTTTGCAATATTTTTTTTAGTTATCCATTGAGTAATGTCTAAAATCGACGTATAAAACAACTTTAAGATGTCTTTAAGAGTTCTTTAAGAAACATCTTCAAAATATTTCACAAAGAATATTGAAAGATATCTTGAAATTGTTGAAGTCTTATATCACATCGATTTTATCCGCTTATTCAGTAATCTTTAGAAATTATTATATCTCGTTAACTATGCGAAAATGGTAGAAGACTTTTCGACTCACAATCAGTTTTTTATTATTATAGGAATAACTGTATGATTAGTGGACATTATTATTATTAAGATACACTCTGTATATAATTTAACAACATTCGCATACACAAAGTTCTATAATATTCTTTATATGTTCTCATATTACATGTTCTCTATTTAAGTATATATTGAGAGAAAAAATTTTTGATATTTGTGACTATAATTGCATGATGAATAATTAAGAGCTCCATTTTTATATATAATTATCACTGCTATATAATGTTATATAATAATAATATATATAATAATATATTTCTAAACTTCTATAAATTGAAATAGAGTCAGTAAAAATTTACAAGTTACGAAGAAAAGATTTAAAATTTTTGTTATATAAACAGCAACATTTTTATCCTCATTATGCGACGAAAGATGATTTAAAAGAAATTGCTCTAAGAATTAAGTGATTATCCATCTTTAAGATATCGATCTTGTATCGAAAATAAATTCTCATCGTTATTCTTAATGTTAATTGATTTAAAGTTTAAGACAGCTAAATTTTTCACAATTTATATCCTTAAGATCAAAATAATTAATTTTGACATACAAATGCAAAATTAATTTATTTATCTGCATAAACTGCAGATAAATAAATGCGGCAGTTAGTTCTTCTTGATCGATAGGAAAGTCGAGAATTTATATTAGGGGGATATACTGTAATTCATTTGCAATATCAAGCTGCCAAATAGCTTGACTTGAGAGATCCAAAGTGAAATAACTTTTAATCTTTTAGATATGTCAAAGTTAAAGTAGCAGAATTAATTAGGCATTTCACTTTGCTAAAAAGATTGCTCGCGAATAATAATTAATCCTTTAATTGATCTTTATCGTTTCAATTTTTTTCATTATTTATGTAATATCAAGGCTAATTAATTTTTATTGAAGAGAGACGCAATGCATATCAATTCTCTTTATGATTCACTCACTACACAGCCATCTCAAAGTAGCCGGATTTATTTTTAAGATAATTTTGTATAATTGCAACAGAAAATAATAAGATCTTGCGACCGCAAGAATTAACGTCGCAATAAAATGATACTGCCCATATTTGTTACAATTCATTGTCGTAACTTAGATCGAAGAGAGACAACCTAAAAAACAATCTATGCAAATGTAAATCCTTTGGAGAGAAGAGATACTGAAGCGGATAGGTTTTATAATAGGGTTTATATACGCCATTATTCGTCGAGTTAACAAACTTGCGCCGAAGGATACTCGTGGATCTCGTCCGCGATTGCCGATGGCTATCGATGCAAACGAGAGGCGCGACTCCGATCTAGAATGGAATCATTTTTCAAGCGGTCGACGGACAGACGGATACGGCGGATTGCAAAGAGAAGCGAGACAAGACAGGTGAGATGGAAGCCGCTGACGACTCTATAAAACGACGTGCGTCGCTCGCAACATTGTCCGGCAAAATCATGAAAGGCTCACCGCATCGCGATAATGTGAAAAATGAATTCCGCCGCAGATAATCGGAAATTAAATAAATGCATTGAATGACGGACCATCGTTTCTATCGATTGATTACATCTTCTTTAATCCTTTCACTCCAAGCATAAATACACTTTTTATTTATTCATCGCGAAAAAAGTAGTCTAAAATGTAATTCTTATCATTTCGACTTAAATACATAAAATATAACTATATAATATACCACAAAATGATGATGTCTCAAAACTCATCGATATAAAGTATAATGTAGGAATAAAATTTTAATAAATTCAAACGTAAAAGAAAATAAAAATTTCGCGCTATTTAAAATCTTGTTCTATTCCTAATATCCATTCTTATTCAAAAATACTTTTGTTTTTATTAGAATTAACTTTTAGAGGATGGGAGTCTATTTTTTTAATCATACAGGGAGCTTTTCTTCGAGTAAAATTTGTTATAATTCACTATTTTATTTTATTTCTTACTTCAAAATATAATTGTTTTAGCGCCATTATAATTTTCTCGTCCTATAAAGATTAAATATTTTATGCATTAATTTCATTTTCAAATTATCTATTCCTTATATAATCGTGCAAAAAAGTTACCGCGTATTTAAAGAAGACATTAGAAATGTGGACGGAAGGAATGTTGTAAACACTATGGTCATCGCTGGAATAAAGATGGAAACGTTAGTCCGAAACATTAATAATAGTCGCAGGACTAATTACTCACTGGGCGAGCGCATCAAATACTCATTACACAATTCGTTACCCTCAGACACCTTAATCAAAACGTACCACACGTGAACATGACATGGTGGCAATGTGTACACAATATATCAGCTTGTGACACTATGTAGAAACGTCTGCCAACGAAGTCATTCAAATTTAAAGACAAACATGTCAGCCGAATCACTCATAATTTCCAAGAATTATTCATAAATTAATCAATTTCGAATAATCTTCTCTTGAATAATTATCAGTTTATAAAGACATATCAATTATAATTAAATATATGTATTAATATGTATGTATGTATTTAAATAAAAAGTATATACATACCATTTATCTGTATTGTTAGACATCTAAAAATATATACACTGAAATTATAACATCCGATTAATGATTTTATGTATATGAGTTGCATTAATCTGTTGAAAAAAAAAGAGCTTTATCACTCAACAAGCTAATGTTGTCATCGTTTTGACGTTCAAATAACTTTAACGTTTTTTATTTAATATCAAAATGATGATAAATAACGTCAATTTGTTTGCTGAAGGAAGTTAAATGCTGAATAATTAATAATTGGTACAAATGTATTATAAAATATATGTTTGATTTGTTATCCCATTCTTTGATGAATGTCAATAATTATACAAAAACAATAATTATAATAAATAATGATAAATTTTCATCCTTTTAATATAATAACGCGCATCTACTGGTGGAATACTTTGATTTTCTCCCGATTTGCTCATCCAGAAAAAGATTTCTTTGATTCAAAAAAGTTTCTTTACTATACAGTAAAAAAAAAATTTTTTTGATTTTAACATTATTTCTTTAATTTAAACATTATTTTTTGAAATTAAATAAAAAAATCTATTTGATTTTAAAAAATTATGTTCAAATCAAAGAAATGACGTTCAAATTAAAGAAATTTTTTCTTTAATCGTGTAACAAACATTTCTTTAAATTGAAGAAACTTTTCTCTGCTTTCACGCGAAATATCCTTTGCACTTTCGTCATTAACGAGTTTTACGGAATTATTCTGACAACGTGCCGCAATTTCTCAGCATATTAAAGGTGCACCCAGACTGTTTGCTTTAATTAACCATAACACTTCTGTATCACCTTATAGCAGTACGTACCTAATAATTAAATTGCGGAATGGGGACTTTTTTCTTATTAAATGACGTGAATGTTACAAAAACCTGACCTCGAGGTATTAAAAATGTCATCTGTATCGAATTAATTTTCCTCTTGATAAATATATAATGATTTTCCTCTTTATAAATAAAAGCTGCGAAAAAACTCCTCAATTTCTACTTTTATTTTGATCAAAATGTGCTACCTGTTATAGATGTATTTATATATAAGTCATTTTTTTAATTTATTTTAATTTATTACAAGAATTTATCATAAAAATCCAATTATTTAGATAAAATAAGTTTTTGTTTGTTGAAGAGATCGGGATTAATCATGACTGCGTCTTATCAAAAAATCATCGATTTACCAACGCCCCCGGCACGAACAAATCGCGAACAGCGATGCTACCGTCAAAAAAGGGGCACGCGCATCTCGTCCCTAAACGATCTGATCATTTTGGCCGATCGGTGTTCGCGCGTGAGCAACGTTTATAAGTATAGACACGCCTATGCTTAATATATCATACACACGTGTAAATGTATATCATAAATGTCCGGGAGAGATGCGTAAGTCCGCGATGGAGAGATACAGCCGGGCGATACGGTTACCATCTCGTTATTACGCCTTATTTGCATTTTCCATTTCGTCGCCGCACCTGGCAGAGTGAGAGAAAGCAAAATGAAGAAAGAGAGAGAGAGAGAGAGAGAGAGAGAGAGAGAGAGAGAGAGAGAGAGAAGAAGAAAGAAAGAAGAAGACGACGAGA
>NW_012130121.1:820217-827015 GCF_000143395.1 Atta cephalotes | reverse complement strand
GAGAGAGAGAGAGAGGAAGAGAAAGAAGGAGAAAAAAAAGAGAAAGAGCCCGATGACGATAAAAGGGACAAGAATGAGAGGCAAAGTCGAAGCGAAATCAGCAAGACGGATCTATCAGTCGAAAACCGGAAGAACGCGAGATAAAAACTGACTCTTTTGATATTTGACTTATTATTTGTTAAGAAAATCTGAATGTGTATGTTTTGTAAATTGATTTTATATGATATTAACGCTCTAAAAATTCCTGAAAAGAAATAATTTCCGCGATAATTCAGTAGCTGAAATATTTAATGCAAAACAATTAAATTAAATTGCATTAAGATTTCAGATTTATCCTCTACCATACAGGCAATTTAACATGATTTAACTCTCCGAAACTGACATTAAAATCTTATCATAATTACTAACCTATAAGACACATTTAATTTATGTTAATTAAAAGGCATCAATTAAAATCAAAGAACCGAAAATACGACATAACTTATATTAAAAGAAAATAAATACTGGAATGAATAAAATTCAGTCATTTGCACTAACTAGATTAGTGCACATTAAAGATTATTTTATATAATATATTTAAATGTAGTATTAATGTTATATAATCAACTTTGAAATAATACATGCTCTCTAAATCTGAATCAGTGGATAGTCACTAATTATCCAGTGGCATACTTTGTACTGATAATCAGTTATTTTTTAGTTGAATTTCATTGAAGTTCAACTAAAAAAGGAAGTATGTTTGAACATTATATAATTAAAATATCGATATTTGCACGTTAATTTCAATCTTCCAATACCATATTCGTTGAATTTAAGCACTAAAACAAGATTAGTTAGATCATATAATAAAAATTAACTAGGTATCGCACATTTAATTCACTGATTATCAGTGGCATACTTAGCACTGATATCAGCGATTATACACTGATTCAAATTTTTTAGAGTGTGTTTTGTTAAATAACATCACAATATCATTGAGTATTTAATCGTATTTAAAATATTTATATGCTTTTACATTCTTCTAATTTCATGTACAGCAGCTAATGCAAATGACCGAATTATACTATATTTTATACTATATTTTATACTATATTTTAATAAGAATAAATTTAAATTTGCAGATGTAACATAAAAAAAATGGAATTGTTTGACACTTTTGACAAAGAGATTTATAAATGAATCTCCAAAGAATCTACCATCAGTTTCAGAAGGTTAACATATGAAGTACTTATTCAAGACAAAGATACTCCAGATTCGAATTGGCGATTATGATTATTAGGAACAAAACAAATAGATTTGTTAAATAAATGAACTGTGTTTCTTGTCAAGAAAGCTTCATTGTTGAAATTGCAATTCAGGGCGAGTGAATATATAACACGAAATACGCTCCAATACCTATTAAGCACGCAACGCGTGTCACACTTGAAAAATTTGCACGATTAATTACTATCGCATATCTTTAATTAATCCGCTCAGATACTCCCGACACCCGATTCATGCACTGGATGCACTTCAGACACGAAGGATGCGTCTTAATAATTAAATCGCTTCAATGAATGCGGCGTTGACTCGATGTGCATCAACACATATCCATTGCAAATATCGAAGGATCTATTAATTATGATCGCGTTAATTAATACATCACGAATTGATTTATTTATATATTGCTGTATGTAACTCACACTGGGAAATGATGCGGAAAATGCGAACAACCTAACCTCGAGAATGATACAATACGAACAAAATGCGAGACAAAACGAAAACCAGTCATAATCAACTGATGTGATTATCATGTATATATATATATTTATATATATATATTAATATATATAATATATAATATATATATTATTAATTAATCTGTATTTATACAATAATTTCATTTCGATTTTATAGCAGTAATCTCGGTATCTGAAAAATATGATAAAGATCGCATAAATAATGCAATCAATAGCATATCTATTCGATAACTTTATTTAACTGATATTTCCTTTATCTAATTAAGATCAATTAATATTCACTCGTTTATCAATTATAAATAATTGAGCAGTTTTATTTTTAGTAATAAGAATAATTAATATTTTTTCCTATAAGAACATTTATCTATTATAATTATATTATAATATATTTTTTCACAACAAAAAGTTTGTAAACATTTTGCAATAATTTGCTATTGTAATCGCATTTTTGCACGCGTTTTATTTCATCAGATTAATAAAATATCGTAAATCATTTTGAAAAAACCAATTTTGATTACCGTTTACAATTTGCAGTCAATAATAAGAATCGTTTTAGTTTTGCGCGAAAGTTCAATGTCAAGTGTAAATGAAATCATATTATACATGTAAAAATAGTATTTTATTACGAATTAAACACGAATCATCCCAATTAAGAAGTGATACGATATTATAATAAAGTCGGATGCGTTATTTCAAGCGATAGAACGTTTATGTGCTTTTCCCAAGTATATTTATATAGAAGACTATATCGTGCAATTTCTTTCCGCGAATACGACAGCCTTGCTACTTCGTTCGCGTGCTCTTTAAGTAGCAAAGATCGCTTAATTCATTAAAATTGCAATAAAAAATATCTTCGGCTTCGTCAAGTATAACTGCCAGCATTACGCAGTTGTCTCACTCGGGTACATCCTGGAGGTAGTCCGAGATGTTTTAAAATTCGCATAAGCTGATAACGAAGTGATATACGTAACGCGTCTCGGTTATAAATCTTTTTTTCTACTAATTACAGCGATAAGGATACGACGTCGTAAATCATCGAAATAATTGGCCGCGCACGGTTAGTCACGCATTGTGTGCGATCCTATTTACGTGTACGATCCTCTTAACGCCTGTCTGCGCGCACAGAAGGGCCATCACGATATAGCTATTAAGTTCTCAAACGCATCGGACGAAAATCAATCCGGAAAAATCCTCTCTCGCTGTGATATTTAGTCACGCTTAATCGAGCATTAAGTGTGAAGTCGAGACGACATGTGAATGAGTTCCGAGCTATGCTCATTAATCTTTTTCCCTCAATGTTTTATTTTAGGTGTCAGCGAAATCTATCAATTTTTTACGAATACGTAAATAAGATACGTAACGAAGGGAAGCGTCCGACAGATAAGTTTTTGATTAAATTAAATAAGAACACTATAAAAATGTATAAATGAAAGTGTATTAATAATTTTAATTATAAATTGTTCTAAGAATATTTGTATTTCAATTTCTTGCTCCATAACTTTATTTTATTTTTGTTTCCCTTCTTTTTCAGCATTTAAGCAAATTCAAAAATTTATTACTTATAATGTACATATGTCGACACATTATAAAAATTGTCTAAACAATATTATTATGTAATACCTTATATTTTTACAGTGTTCTCAATTTCGTTTTTTTTTCAAAATCTAAATATATTTAGTCTTCCATGCACAATAAATAATTGTACATACCTAGATACCAATTAAGTAACTTTTTCCTTCGGACGGAAAATGTAAAAAGTAAGAAATTTCTTCGTTAACTTCAATGGTAAAATTTTTATTTTTCATGTTTCCATTCCCAAAAAAAGTTACATAATTGCTACACAGAATTAAATATCGCTTTCTTTTTTTTAGAACTTGTCCATTATAAAATAATAGATTTATGAGATATTATACATTCGATAAAAATACATATATATTTGATAGAAATTTCGTAGATCCATTTCCTCTAAAATAAAATATAATTTAGAACTTACAGATACGATGCATTGCAGCGGAATTGAACTACATTGAACCATGTTGAACTGTAAAATATGAACGTAATATCTGAATTAGCATTTAAAATAATTGTTAATTAAAACCTTCCAAATGTTGCAAATATATAAATAAATAAAAATATAAAAAATACATTGAAAACTTACCTTATAGTTCCTCCACCATTGCCCGATATCTCCCAGATCTCCTCCTCCTCTCAGCTTCCTTCATTGCACATACACCACTTAATATTCGCGAAAATAAGTTACAAAATACGGGAATTTTATCAAACATAATCTTGCAAATTATTCTTACAACATTTTAGAACGGATAACACAATGAGAACGCGCGAGAAAACTCTCAGACTGCATCTAATTAAGTTAAGTTATCGTATTCCACGATTCATTGTGAATGAACGAGTTTCGAACGACGAGATGTTTTAACAAATTACCGACATACCAAATGTTCATAGAGAAGGATTCTATTCGGCACTTGTTGCGACGAAATTTCGAGAAGTAATGCGACACTGAACGGTTTGCGTCGCTATCCAGTTTGCAGCGCGAATAATAAACAAGGTGTCTGCGTAAGTTCAACGGTCGACGTGCGCCGCGAGTAAGTAAACATCAACCATTCCGTTACGAAATATTTCATACGTTACAACTTATAAAATATTAATGTGTGTTGAATATTTCTATTCCTCGTATCACAGATTCTTAAAAAACGATCAACATATCATGTCTTTCTGTTACGAAATCACTTGGTTTTTATGATTTATATTACAATACATTCCGTGTCAAAATAAGACAAAATAAGACAATTTATGTTTAAATTACCAAGATCTTTCGGAATTAATGATGTATCTATCAAACTTAATTATAAATTTCTTCGTCTTGTAAAAAGTCAAACAATTTTATTTAAGTTACATCTGTATAATCTTAGATTATTCATATTAAATATAGTATATTATTCTTTTATAATTAATATTTATTCTTTTTAAATGAGTTATGTATATTTTAGTTCTTTGAAACTAATTAGTGCTTTTTAATTAATATAATTAAATCTTACAAACTCAACATCAGTAACTATGTTAGATTTAGATGTTAGCTCCGGAAGATAAAAGTACGATAAATATGAATTATGAATCGGAATTCTAAGTTGAGGAAATATTTATTGTCCGTAAATAATTTATTTTCTATCTCTTATCGTTTCAGTTCCTTATCGGAAGATATTGTGCAAGATATGCTTACGAATTTTGATCGCGACAATTGGTCGTACACGTTAATAATTGCTAATTGTTTATAAAGAATAAGTAAAGAGAAAGTTTAGTAGCATTTTGCTTTCATCAATTGCAAATGCGGTTCGAGAAATGATAATGCGATGATACACGGAGCGAATCGCGCCATTACCTGCTAGCTTGAGCTCTACTAGGTGAATGGGAAACGATGACTGAGTGTACATACACAACGACGCGCCTAAACACCAAGGTTATACGTCATCAAAACGAACGTTAAGATTACACGCCAGCTTTCTACGAAATATACCGTACTAGGAAAACGCCGAATCCTAATTCTAATAATTTTAATAAATGATAAGAATGAAATTGATCATTGCAAAAAATGTGATGACTTTATCTTATGCTTTCGTAATTTATTAAAATCATATAAATTTAATAAAATCAATATATTAAATTTATTAAAATCAATATGTTTTTGATGAAAGATTGAAGAAAAAGTAGAGTTACAAATTAATTTTTATATACTTTTTAAATAAAAGAAAATTTTATAGACATTTTTATAAATACTGTTTTAAATAGAATGAATATGAAATCTCATTCTTTAAATAAATATCAGATATTAATTTGCAATAATTTGTTTAAGTGTGTGATTTAATAATTATTAAATAACGGTTTTTACAAGTTTGCAAGTTAAAATTTTAGTAGTAAAATTATCTCGTACATTATTAACTGTAATAATGTACGTAATACTTCTAAAAAATCAAAAGAAAATAATTACAATAATTTGTAATACTTTTAAAAATGTACATTTCAAAATATTATATGATACATTCAATATATAATGTGTGTCAGAATCTATAACGTATTATTTCTCTTAACTATATATCTTGTCCATCACGATTATTAAGTAATTATTTTGCTTGAAGTTGAAAAAATTTGAGAATTTCAAAGAGAAAAAAATAAGATCAAAATTAACAGCAAACTTCTCGTACAAAAAAGACTTCCTCCGCGAGATTGCATTCTGACGCGCAGGAACGCATGCAGGAAGCGCGGCTCGAAATCGAGGATGGAGTAACGAGAATCAAGGACGACACACGCAAAAGAGACCAATAATAAAACTAAGTGACGTAGGTTAATTGCCGAGATTCTCGTTCAAGCGGGATCTCTGCGACCAGTAGCGAGAGCACAACGACATAGAGTGTGAGGGAAGATGAGCTCGAACGTGTGAGAAAGGCGAGGTAGACGCACAACCTCCGGGGTAGATCTGTTATCTGGAGCCCCAGAGGATACCAGAGTACCAGGGACTATCGCACACCGCCTCTTCAATGCCCGGCGAATTCACCTCTAGAGCCCGGACTTCGCTACCTTATTCTTCTTCTTTCATTTCTTTCACTTCTCCGTCTTCTCATCTCCTTCTTCTTCTTTCTACCTCGAGGCGAGGGAGGCACGCACCACGTGCCTACTTGAAAAATCAGCGCGGTTACCGAGGGCCCTAATTAATTTACATAGCGTTCATGGAGAGCAAAAGGGGGAAAGGGGGGAATTCCTCACGGATTACTACCCGTGTTACTCGGATTAATGTTGCCGATCGAATGCGGAGCTATTAATCTTGTTAACAGCTGCAACGCTCACCGAGGCGCGAACAGAACTTTTTAATCAAGAAGCTCGATTTTGTGGAAAGTTGATAACTTGTGTTGATAACTTTTCGGAAATTGGACTCCGCAATCACAGTAATGCATAAGAAAATGTAGAAAACGACAATGCGATTTTATTAATGCTTTACGCAATTTTAATCAATGTTACGATAATTGTATGTCTAATATATATATATATA
>NW_012130121.1:812941-818667 GCF_000143395.1 Atta cephalotes | reverse complement strand
ATATATATAATAAATATATATATATATATATAATAAATATATATTAATATTTAAAAATAATAGGGTAAGGTAGTACAATTCTGAATAAAATAAAATTTGAATTCAATTTTCGAAAAATTCAACTGTAATTTCATTATGTGAAAAGTACTAAACAGGAAAAAACTAAAACTTGCACTTTGGACTTGAAAATTGGATTAAAATCTTAGAATTGTACCACGTTTGAAATTGTATCATTTTGTCCTATACATAGAAACAAAAGATACACAAAGATAAATGATCATAATTAAAATTACAAGCATTATTATTTCTACCTTATTATTTCTATCTGATTACCTTTAACTGAATTTAATTTTCAATTATAGCAACAAGTCATTTGAACTCAAAGCAAACATTTTAAAACAGTTATACAATGTGTATGATTGGTACTATGAGATTCTAAGGTTCAGTTTTATAACTCACGGTTAACGCTCAACCAAAGTTCAACTCATCTCTTTCTAATTCTAGTATTAGAAAAAGATGGAGAATAAGTTAAACCTCGATTAAGAGTTAACCATGAGTTGTAAAACTGGAACCTCGTAGATAAAAAACTTTAAACCTTTAATCGCCAAAATGAATATTTGCCTTACATTACATGCTTCAAACAGAACGCTTTAAAACTTAAGTGTAGTTTTTATAGCCGTAGTTGAAGATTAATTGTCATCAAGTCACAATAATGATAATTCTATTTCTGTTCACACAAAAGAAAATCCGAAACTATTATATGCATGCATATCCCTCTCCATAATTTAAAATTCCGCAAAAGTGGCGTGTCAGAGAAATAAGGAAGAAAAGACGAGGACTTATATACAGACGCGGGAACTTCCAGATATCGGAACAGATCGGAGACGACACTCTGTTGGGAATCCTCGGCAGAGATCCAAGTCTTGACAATGAATACCTATTAAAATAGTGTGAACAATGCGCTACGTGTTAGATCGCTGCGTCTTTCGCGCGCATGCGAGTTCCGTCCCCGCTGCCGCGGTATCGCAGCAGCAACAGTGACCAGGATAGCGACGCAACGGCAGCAACAAGAGCTCTAAGTGGAAGTCCCAGGCCGCAACCTCGCGCGCGGGCCTCGATGATATACTGCGAGATCCGCGATATCGCACGGAGGTAGCAGCAAGCAACGCACGTACACAAACGGACGAACCAGCATCAGGAGGCCGTCCTCCTCCGCGCGTTCAATCCGGATTCGTGCTCGTGCATTACCTTGCATACGCTATTGCGCCCCGGTATATCTGCCATCTCGCTTCCTCACGTCCTCTTGAAACAAGGATCGGGCCGTTCCTGACTCTTTGCGCGACCATCGACCGAGCCGTATGATGCCCACCTCTTCCGCTAATGGACTCTTTCCCACCCGTTCTTTCTCTGTTTGCCACTCTCTTTCAAAGGAAATATCATCGCGTAGCGCATCCTGTGCGGTGACAGTTACAGTGACGTCTAGTTAATTGCTCCTATTTACATATAAGAGTTCTAGCACATATAAGAGTTTGAGGAGTTATAGAATTTTTAAATATATATTAAGAAAAATTTTGGTGAGTATGATTAGAAAAGTTTGAAGATAATTTAAAATGAGCGATCAAAAAACAGAGTCTCCAAGCAATATAAATCCGTGATTTGTTTACTGCAGATATAAGTATATTTATACGAATTTTATAAAAAAAATCATTCTTTAAATTCCTCGCAGAAATTATTGTACTTTCGTAGTTCCAAGAATACCTAACATTAAAAGTCCTATTCTGTAACTCTATTGTTAAGTCGTTAAGAATTACAGAATAGATTCCTTAATTATGAAGTTAACTGTTGCTTTGAACTAATTGTTGTTGAGACATACTCTTGAAGCGAAAACGTTATAATCTAGTTCATCCTCATTGTATTAAGAACTTCTTAGAATAATCTTTTTCGATTCAGCTGAAATACGTTTTAAATTCTGATGCGATTTCTTAAAGAAAATGAGAAGTGAATGCGACGACAATCTTATTTTTTTGCCTATCTTGGTAATCCTCGGAGTAAAATCAATGAGCTCGATTTCGCACAGGAGTCACTTTGCTCGTCGCGAGATTGGAAATAAGGGACGAAAGTACGGTGGCGGATAATGGTAGAGGAAGAAGACGAGAGCGTCTACCCATTATTCCGCGGCGATTCTTCGATTGGCCCTACCTGATTGCGATTGCAGATGAGATTGCACACCCGTAGTGCAGGAAGGCGTTCTCTCGCTCAAGTTGCATAATTTCTGCATAGCAGCCGAATGTATTACTCACGGGAGCAAATCAATTCTTTTTTTTTTTCTTTAAACGCGAAGTAAAACAAAAAATCTCTTTGTTCTAAAAAAAAATTCTTCTTTAAATGTTAAACAAGAATTAATTATCATTAATTTTATGATTAAATAAATCATTTTAATATATATTAATAGTATTAATATTTCAACTTTAATTAATCCTTAAATACTGCGTTAATTTATATTTTATTGTAAATTCTTACTTTGTGTGTATCCGAATAAAGATTTAATTTCAATAATCTATCTGTGTGTAAAACATGATTTTGATATTAAGCCATCAGTCAATGGATTGAGTGAAAGAATGATGAGAAAGTTTATGAATCGCGCATTGTTTCCGGATCATATTGTTTAGAAAATGTAACGAGTATCTCGCGTGCTAACGAAAGATTGTGGGTACTTGTATTATAATGGCGCTCACAGTTACAACTCAAGATATTTGTTGTCCGAATTCTACGTTTAGCTATCATTACGCACAGATAGCAATAATAAATTAATATTAAATTAAATTAGTAATAGAATTAATTAATAATTAATTAAGTCACTAGTAATACCAGCTTCAGATAGATTTAACGTGTATAGTGTGATAAATAATTAACCAATATATGCGTGATATATTTCTTGAATCAAATCGTCAAATGAGCAACATAATTTAAGTTGAATTAGATTCTCGAATGTACGCAGTAAATTTTAAAATTATGAAATATATGCGTTCAATATTTACTTGGATGAAACTTATAAAATATAATATACAGTATAAATTGCAGTAATATGCGCAATATAATTCTGAATACTTACCTTGAAAGTAGCTCTTGGTGCGGAGGTAGCTTACGCTGAGTCTGAGGATGCTCAGTCGATCCAGCTTGCTGAGGATATTTTGCTCAAAGGGAAGTAACGATGCCAATGTATCCAGCTCGGCATTTAATCGTTCTCGATGCCGCTTGCTGGGATTCGACTTTGTCACCCCATCCTTCTGTGGTGGTTTTAAGCTGCAATGAGACAAATATATTCTTACGTTACAATAATACATGTTATAAATTTTAATAAATTAGAGAGAGAAAAAGAAGTTATTGTAAAAATATAAATTTTATAACGAATGTTAAAAATGTTAAAAATAAAAAGTTTAAGAAACTAAATAAATAACAATACATTTTTTATTTAAAATTTAGTAAAAAATTTATTTAAAATATCGGAAATTTTTAATATATATTCCATGTAACATTCAATGATTATTAAAAATATATTAAACATTAAAACTTTTGTGTTTTGGAATAAAAGAGAATTTAGAACAAATAACTATAGAACAAAAAAACAATAACTTAAGAGATCAAGTAAAAAAGATTGACATTAAAATTTTCCAAAATATAAAGATTCACAAAAAAACGCTGTTCAACGAAGGTTGCAAATAAAAATGCAATGGAGTCGCTCTAAGTATCCAGCAGACTCGTTGCAGTTTACTAAAAATAAAGCTGTTGCAATGCGCAGTAATCAACGATATTGCTGGTTCGTAGCGATGAGAGTTCAATAACCAGTAGGCTTTTGTTCCGAGTTCCATGTTGACTAGGGGATTAATTTTAATAATCAATTCGTGGCGACACGCCGACCGTTATGTGTGTTTGAATTTACATTTTATTCTTCATTACTGAAATCAGCGCTTCTCGAATTGTTAACAGTAAATGGGCCGTAGAATTTTGATAATTAAAAGATAAATACCGGTGTATCAACCGGACTGATTGACACCCTGCAGATACATATGCGCCTCGACTCCGCCAATCCAGTATTATCCTTAGACAAGAATACGTATGCTCGTAATCTGAAATATTTACGTCGGCGAGCGAGCCGCTTGATTCAGAGTAAAATGTGTGAATTGTTTAGTAGTTATGTGTTGATTGACAAATATAGCTACTATATGATGACCTGATTAGACAACATTGACATAAACATTTTATAGAAATAAGTGAATTCGTCTAATGTCTTTTATAGAAATATAATGAATAATGAATTCGTGTTCAAGAAGCAAAACTTCTTTAAATTTCTAAATTTATTTTAAAAAGAATGAAAATATTATTTTCCTTTTTATTTGTCAGATAAAATTATTTATAATAAATTATATAACGCAAGAACGTGAAAAGTTGTTTATCGTATAAGCAAAAAAAATTATACTTATGCAATTTAATTATTAGAAGGTTATCTTTTATAAGAAACGTTAATTAGTAAAATAATTTTTTAGAATTAAAATAAAGATGTTAAAAAAACTATACTTTTTAAATTTTTCAACACTTATAATATGGGAAAAATGAAAAGCGATGCTGCGCCGTAAAATTAACATGTAAACTTCATTTTTAAGTAACTTGCTGTTTGCTTAATTAAAACATTCACTATGGAAATGGAAACCATTGACGCATATCATAATAGTTAATACGACACGCAATGCTATCACAATGGAACGCTTACAAAATTAACATTGCAATTTAAAGAACACTTGGAATACCTAATATAAGTGCTTCGAAGTAATAATAATGAGTGACTTTAATACGCAGAAAAAATATTGTACATTAAAACGTAAATCTTTGTTCAACCTTAAATTAAAGATATAAATTAAAGATATAATATTATTAAAAGTAATCATAATTAAAAATTGATATGAATGTAAGTCGCGATTCCACGAAGATTCTTTTTAAAATACAAACATATTATTATCAAATTATTTTCACGCTTATAAAAATGCAGGATACTTTGCAATTTTTAATTTTTTTGCTCCAAAACAAATATTACGATTTTTATCTTCGGATACGAATATTTTTTTCTCTTTCTAGTCATACATGTCCATCGACTCTCACTGCGCTTAATGCATCGTAAGTCACGTCGTTAATTTGCAGATACCCCGGCGACCCCATTGACTACTCGCGGAATATGTAAAATCAAATTTTACGCATCTGGCCCTAGATTATTTGTTTAATTGAAGCACTCGCCAAGAAAAGCAACGAACACGCCGTGGGACGAGTATTCTCGGGCCCGTCAAAGACACCGCATTGCCGTGCGATGACCATTTTCGCGCAGGCCTATACTTAGAAATAATTATTATTCTTACGCAGTATATACATATATTTACGGCCTTTGCGCTACCCCCAAGGAGCTCGCCCAAGACTGTGCAAGAAAACGAAATGGACATGTCGGTTCGCGGGCAGGACCAGTTCTTATCGCTGGTTATTAAGAAAATAATGTTAATGAGATGTCACTGTGAACTTTGCCGCTCCTCGTCCTCTTGCTTTTGCAACTATGTATCTTATGCTACACTACATTCCGTTTGCAAGAAAATCAATTCATAAATAAACATTCGTTATAAAATAATTGTATCAGAAATGACTTTCGGTGAATATTCGGTGAAAATTATCTTCTCTCTCTCTCTCTC
>NW_012130121.1:802373-812921 GCF_000143395.1 Atta cephalotes | reverse complement strand
CTCTCTCTCTCTCTCTCTCTCTCTCTCTCTCTCTCTCTCTCTCTCTCTCTCTCTGGTTGATATTTTATTTATTTTAAAAAGATTCAAAAATATGAATCTTCATATCTAGAAATCTATTCTATGTCTATAATAGGAAGTTTTATATCTATCACAAATTAGATTTAATGTACATGATTCTCTTGCAACAAATAATTTAAGTATGATACAATTTTTTTTATATTTTTATATTTTTTATTATTTTTGTTCTTATAACATTTTTATACATTTATTATACTGAAAGAAAAAATTGGTTGCTGCAACAATTTAGATAGTAAAATATGGCATAGCATTTTTATATAGCAGCAACCAGTTTTTGGTTGTAATAGCAAATTTTTAATTGTGTTAGCCTATCCGCAATGTCAGTATATGATTTCGATAGGCTAACGTAACTAAAAATTTGCTCTACTAAATTGTTGCAACCAATCTTTTTTTTTTTCAGTGTACTGTTAAATCTTAAACAAATAGAATCTTTAAAAAGTATAATTTTGATATCGTTATAAATTTCATTTAAAAAAAAATACACGAAGGTATTAAAAAATAACAAGATGTTGATACTCAAATCGAATTTAACCACGTGTAAGTAGTAGATAATATCATCAAAGTATACGATGCTAAATTGCCTGTAATCATTCAGTAGAAAAATTATCTTATAGCCTAACAAGTCGGAAAAATACCTGGAATTTTATTTTCATCTCAAGAGACATACTTTTATTAGTATCAAGATAAATTCATCAGAAATAAATTTATTGAAAATTCTTAATTATAGCTTAAAAATAGCTATAATTTCATCGTAATATTTATAATTAAATAAATATTATCAATATTTATCATTTTATAGCATATATTAATTGAAAAACATTTAAAATATATTCCTATTATTTTTGTTAAAAAATTGTAAATTGTAATTTTATAATTTTATAATTTCATAATTATTGATAATCCATTATTCTTCTCATTTTATCCTCTAATATCTATGCTTAGAAAGGAAGTTTCAAAGATCATTTTTAGCATATGGTAGCATATGGATCTGATGAATCCAATAAAGGGGGGACATAGGGTTAATACCGGACCTACACCATGATGCCGCGCCTGCTCTATTCACGGGCCCAGTTATTAGCTTTGTTTTATCAAGGAGGACGAGAAGAAAGGAAAATGAACGTCCAGTGAAACATTAATAATATTCGAATAGAATTATTCCTCGTGGTCCTCCGTCACTCCTCATCCCGGATAATGGATTTGGTGTCGTCTAATAATTAATAGAGTGCTTCTTGGCGCGGCCACGTCGCATAATATATATATATATATACATACACGGCCGACAATCTAATTCATCACGCTTTCTAACACCTAAGCATTTTAATTAACAGCATCACTTTTTCAGGACGTATGTTCACCATTTTTGATGATTCGTGACTTCCGACGATACCTTCATCTTTCAAGAACTACATTCTGTAAATTGTCGCTTAAGAAATTTTGTGAGATATAGGTACATGAAAAATTGACTGCTAAATAAAATATAATTTTTCTCATATGAATTTTGATGTCTAAATCAATACTAAAAATTAATAATAAAAAAGCGATACAGAATTTTCAAATAATAATTTTAATTTTGAATTATATGTATAGTAATTCAAAATTAATTTTAATACTTTAATACATCAACATAACGTTACGCGAAATAAATCGTTTATTCTGCTCTATCATATTTTTATAAACAATAAAAAGACTAAATTTATACATAATAAATCGTGAATATAACAAATTTATATTTATTATTTATATTTTTACATATCACCTGTGCAAATTTAACTAATTAGTATTTAATTGAATGTTCTAATTGCTCTCATTAATATCAAGATTAATTTCATCGAAATCAAGTGAAAGTAACACGATTCGACTAGTATTGCATAACGCATTTATTTACGCATATTCAAAGCGTCTATAGAAGCGAAAAATCATGCGAAAGTAACTACATGGATAAACCATGGCCGTGCGCACGATTATAGTCACCTTGGAAATATAAACAAGGCCCGACGTTATGTCTTATCTGTAGTGTACCACATGCATGGTACCTCGATGACAGAAGAATAAAAAGTTATAGATCTGAAGGAATAATGCGATGCGTCTCGCCCGAAGAATATACACGCCGTTATGCAATCGACATTTATTCGCCAATAGAAATTCATTTTACGTTCGAAACCGTTTCATTCTTGCTAACTTGAGGACGAAGTGAATCCACCCTTTCAAAACATAAATTTTGATTAAGTACAGTGTATCATTTTATGTTCACATTCATACGTATTCGGCATAAATATACGTTTCACCTCATGCAAGTGAACGCTTCAACTGAACAGATCCGACAGTTCAAGTTTTGCATTTAAGGCTGATCTACAATATTTTCTTATTTATTACTTTTTATCTCTTTTTTTTGCCTTTTATCTTATTTATTTCTGTAGCCCGAAATAAAAGTTAACGAACTTCCGATGAGAACTTCCGAGAGAGAAAACAAGAAACACATAACAGGAGTGTGACAATAAAATAGTCGCAAAGAGGGAGGAAGGCAAAAGATAAGAAGCAAGAAATAGAAAGCAAAAAGCACATAAATTAGCTTTTAGCGTCAGCAACAGCATGAAACATATAAGAATAACAGCTTATTTCATCTTGAGTGCTTATCGATTACTTCGATCAAGCTAAAAGTGACGCATGATTTTAGCCCGGCCAGGTAAGCCAGGTGATAACGTGTCAAGTCCTTGCGCCCCTCCCGATAATCCACACGCATAACACATTTGTAGTATTAGACCAGTTGCGTAGATGCGTATCTACTCCGCGAACCATGACACTGTAACGCACACTCGAAACATACGTATGTATACTTCAGACTCCGCTTAATGGTCGGCAATGTTGCTGCGGTCGTTAAGGAAAGGTCTTCTGGTAATTTTCATCCCGGAGTACTATCAAGGTAATTTTCGACGTTTTCCTGGAGAGACAAGTTCACCGATTTTTCGAAGAAAATCACACAAAAAACCTTTGTACCGACAGAAACGCATTCCAGTATCATATTCGAACAGAATGCATTGTTTTCACGACCAAAGGGAAAAAGTGAATGTTGTAAGTATTTTAATATAATTTATGTTGCATTATAATATGGATAAAAATTAATTAAAGACTTATTTCGTATCATATTTTTAAAGTATCACTCACTTTATTTGCGTTATATTCATCAAAAAGATATATTAAAATTTTTAACAGTTTATATAAACTTTATAATTTATATATCGCAATCATTACAATTTGTATAATTTTTTCTTTTAGAAATTCTTTTAGAAAACATGTATATATAATAATCAAATAAAAATAAGCTAAACGTTAATTTTCTTATATATCTACAAGTATCAAAAAAACGTAACAAGTAACCGATTGTTCGATTAGGAATTATAAATTGGTCGCATTCTCTCGCTGGCTAATTCCGTAAGCGACTGACTGATTAGAATTAAATAACATGAGTTACAAGGTGGCGCGTTCAGACGGTCGGAAGCTCTCACCGCACGCCATCCTCGAATCCATCAGGCGGGTAAATCCCAGTCAAGGTTGCTTCGGTGTTCGCATTAAAGTCTGTTTTGTGCACTGCCATCCGCGCGCGCTCGCGCGAAAAGCGGAAGACGAGTGAGTGGACAAAGAATGGCCGATGACTCGGAACTACGATCGATCGATATTTTAAAGATTCTGAATAAAAATAAAATCATGTAAAGAACAATACAAGATAATTACACCGAGAGAAAAGATTTCACCGACAGAAAGCATTTCTCTAAAATTTCTTATTAACTTAACTTTTCTATCGTTGATGTTTAAATCTTATAGAAAAACTAAAATTATTATTGCGCTTTGAAATAAATAAATAAGCATATTATGTATTATTTTCTCCTCTATCTAATTTTTTTATCTATTTTTACTCTGGAAAAAGAATCTGGATGTATCAACTGGAATTCTGCTAGAAAATGGACAAGTCAAAAATTTCTAATTAAATCTATTATAATTCTATTTGAGATAAACAGAATTATGATACTGACATGATCAGAATTTTCTGATTCATTTATTTTTAACTAGAAATTTTTCTCAGTGTATTCATTTGTCTTTTATTCTCTATTTATTCTCTATAACTATAATCAACTTCAATCTCTCTCTTTGTTCATAGGTGTATTTCAGTGTAATTTTTCAATTATAATTCGACCTATTCGAGATATATACGATATATGCCTGCAATGATATTATTAGCTATTTGCTTTGTATTCGTCGACGCTATCCCATGCTGAGGACAAGAACGAGGGATTGGTCGTTGAAATGAAACTAAGAGATGCGCAGGCGCCACCAAGGGTGGGTCCACTATGGATTTTCGAGGGTAGATACACCGCCGGTCGAGTTCCGGGGTGGCAGACAGCATGGGGTAGCAATGGAAGCTCCCATCGCGGGAGGGATGGTCACCCCGATAGCCGCCGCATACGAGGGCAATATATACTTCACAAAGAGAGGGGTGCAAGGGAAAAGTTATCTGGGAGTGCTCGGCTTCGACCTTGGACCGATCCCTTCTCACGCGAGAGAGACGATGGCAACTAAAATGGAGCATGTATAGTCTGTCGTTGCCGAAAGATGGAATACAAATGAAATAGCGACTAGTTAGCCTGTATATTAGTGCATCGAGTACTGAATTTAGACAAGAGAAGGAAGATACTTTGTCATCGAGATAATCATCGAGATAATTTATCAGTGATGATAGACGAGGTATTGAATCATATATGAGAATTATTCTGTAATTTTTCAATGAACGTAATGCTAATAGGGCTTGATTTTATACAGAGTGTTAAAAAAAACCCTAGAGCATTTATACTTAAGTATATACCATACTGAGTAAAAAAACCTTAGTGAACAACATATAAGTCAAAAGCTCAACGTTTCTGAGATATAAACAATGTATGTTAGTATTATATAACTGGTATTATATAACTTTGCCTCTTCTACATCTTGTATACGAAAAAGACAGAAATTGAGATAAGTAGCACTGATAGTCTATTTGGGAGAATGACAGGTCCAGTGAGATAATACCCATTCAATAGTAATGACTGGCTAATGTCAACTTACTAATTCCCGATGAAATTTTTCATTATAAAGTATGTATGGAAATTGAATAAGTACATTCAGAACGTGGTTTGTAAACACTGAGATAAATTTTCACATATGATCACGTCAGAAAGAAGTCAGTATGACAATTATGATACTAACATATAAAATGGTTTTATACCTTAGAAACGGTTGAATTTTCGATCTATGTTCACTAAGGCTTTTTATTACTCAGTATGTACTATCTACTATATAAATGCTGAAAGATTCTTTTTAATCACCCTATATAGTTGTGCTACAGTATAATAAAGTATTAGAATTATAATAATTATTCATTGATAACATCATCAATTACGGAGTTTTATGGAAGGTTAATAAGTATTTTAGTAAGTAATTAAATCATGATTAAATACTATCGAAATTATAATCTTAAATTAGCAAACAGATGAAAGAATACACTCTTCGTGTATGTTTATTGATTGGTTCAAAATAAATTATGCATGCCGAAATGTCTCCATCGCAGTTAATTATATTTTACGCGCCACCGGCTTTTTCTGTGAGAGACGAAGAACCGATTTTATCGAATCAGATCCTACGAGACGATATTATAAAAATCGGTCACGTGACCAGAAAATTATGACTTGCTTTACTGTAGATAATGGTTCAGGTGTTTTTCAGAGGTCCGTACGCAATAATTACGTTTTGCTGGAAAAGTGAAAATTTCGTTCCACCGGAAATGACACGTGCAGCCGGCTGTCAAAAAAATATCCAATTGCATATTCATACAATAATAAATAGGGGAGTCAAGAAGTTATATTCCTTGTCTAAAAGCTGTCGTAAAAGCAAACGACATGCACGAATATCGTAACAATTGTCGTAGTCTATTATGAAAACTATTTATCGGTCCGTAACTGACAAACATCTCAACGGGACGAGGCATTGAATCTAATAAGTGATTATCTCCAGCGCGATCTGAGATCGGCAACAATATGTTGAATTTACGGCTGCATCCGTTTACTCGTTTTATTTCAAAAAGATTCTCTGAGCGTTCATTATGCCACGTTGAACCTGTTTAGAAAAACTTTACACATTACGGTAAAAACATTTAACTATGTTGGAAAACAAAAATTACGAGTAGCCGCTATAAATTACTGCTGCCATGTAAGTATCCTTCATCACGCCACAGGAGGCAAGAGAATGTTAAAAAAACATATCCTTGTTATCATATCGTGATATGCTATCTGCAAGTAAAGTAAGTTGATATAATCCCGTATTGAAAATCAATTTTTTATATAGTATATTTTTTCTTTAGAATTTTCAATAAAATCGTTCTTTCTTATAAATATAGAAGACTGTACTATTTCATACAAATAAGGTAACGCTACTTAAGAGTTTCTCGCGTTTTGCGAATAAAAAGATACGTATAACTAACTCTGTAAGGATGGATCTGCTAATGAGTAACGAGCACTCTTAATAAATTGCGAAAATTGCTATTTACCTAGCTCTATAAAATCATTTCTCGCGGGTCAACCATGCGTGGAGCGTGAAAACGCATTCCACGTATCGTTAACAGCAGCGCAGATCCCGTTTCCAGTCCACATAACGCAAAATATTCCATGCAGAGTTTACTTCATGTATATTTTTGTTGTAAAAAAATTTGCAAAAATGCTTCGAAATTAAAACGCTCCGCGTTTTAAACATTTCAGCATTCTAATTGCAGTCGAAACATCATTATGTGATAAAAAAAATAATTCGTTTCCAAGGTGGATAAATATACATTTGAAAATATTAACTGATCTATTATATCCATTTATAAGTTAACTATCAGAGATTTTTAATAACAAAAACACCAGATCAGAAGTTGCGAACAGCGTTGAAGATTGCCGGCCATCTCTCGTCTGCGCAGCCGGCGCAATTAATTTCGCAATCGCGGCGATTATAATAATTAACTTTTAGGAAGCGGAGTTCCGCGACGCTCTGGTTCGGGACGACTCTTCCGGTGGCGCTTACCACGCGTAATAACATGCAACACTATACGTCTTCCATACGTGCTAACGTGTCTAATGCAGCGCGCGTGTAACAAGAAAACGAGATGCTTTACGCTCCCGTTAATATCACGCGCGCCCGGGAATATCACGTATAATATGCCGATTATGCTACGGATCGTACGCCATTATATGAGGCGCGGGTTGTTGGTCGCGCTGGAGAAGATTTTGCCGATTAAACCCTAACAGGATATGGAATTCTATGTTTTCCCGATGCAAATGCAAATCGATCTTGGAGTCGATTATATTAAAAGAAAAGTATTTGATATTTACGATTATATTATACATGATAAAAAAATCACGGAAAGGAGTTTAATTCATTTTTTGTTATTATTATCATTATTATTATAATATTAGTATAATGCTAATTAGATTTATAGGACTATAAAAAATGTATAGTTGACACCGAAAATAACTACAAATTATAAATTATTATTATAATAATTACAATAATTTGTTTCTCAATATAACTATTTATACACTTATACGGAAAAGGATGATTTTATTGAATCTAAAAATTTAATTGAATATTCTTCTGAGTTCTAAAAATAATTTCGTTGAACTATTAAAATAATTATGCAAGACGCTCAAACTGTTAAAATATCATTTTAAAACATTTTGCACACTGAAAGAAAAGATTGATTGCTGCAAATACGTTTTAAATAAAACACGAATAAAGATATATTTATATTTATTGTATTTTTAACGGAACATTAAAAAATTATTATTTATTTTCAGTATAGCATTGATATCACGTGCTAAAAGATTGTGTCAAATATAATTATGCATAAATAAAATGTATATATAAAATGCCCTTTTACTATCTAAATTATTGCAACAACCAATCTTTTTTTTCAGTGCAGCTCATTAATGAATTTTCTACATAATTTAATAATTTTAATAAATATTTAAAGAGGCAATAATAATTCTCATAATTATCTTTTCCTGGATGTTTTTCGTAAGTAAAAAAAAAATAAAACAAAAAATTATATAAAACATTACAAACACAAAAACAACACAAAAATATAAAACATAAAATTATCTGATATGTATAACTATTTTTCCAACTTAACTTCTATCGCTTTTGTAAGGACGCAGAGGAACATTCAAATGTATTGAATTTTAAGATCCACTTGTAAAAACTGCTATTCCAGCCAAAGTTCTTCCCATTGCGGAGAAAAAGACGCGATGCGTCGCGACGCCTGAGCCTTCCCTCGTCTAATGCGGCAGCTTTATGCGGCACTGTGGTTGCGCGTCTGCGATGCGCGTGCGATCTCTCTCGCACGGTGCTATGTAGAGCGCGTAACTAGCGTGACAAACAGAATTATTATGCCAAGCGCGTTATCGGGATGATGCGATTCCGCGATGCCGGAACTAATTGAGTATAGGAGCCACGACATTCTATCGTGGAACATCACACTTTGGGATAATCGATACGCAAATTTGGATCGATAAAATGCCACAAATTAGTCCCGTTCATCGATAGTTTTTATTGTTTCCAATAATGTTAATAATCGAGATGTTAATAAGAGAAATCCAGGAAGAATTTATTAACTGGGAACAATTTATCTAAAACTATCAGATATATCAAAAATTTTACTGAAATAGTATTGTAAATCGGACTCGATATTTGCTTCCCTTTAATGATTCCATGATCAATTTATAATTGATTTAAAAAAAAAAAACATGTTCACAGTTTCTGAATTATATAAATATTTAAAAACTTTAATTAAAATGTAAATATGTAATTTTGTAATATCTTTAAATATCTTCTACAATTTTTAAGATTATGTGCACGATGTAAATTCATTAGTTTTTTCCTCGTATTTGCAAATTACGAGATCAATGATCATCCATTATACGTTATCGATGCAAAGCTACTTGAGAAATTATTCCGGTCTGGACATGATTTTCAGGGTACGAACCGCCCATACATCAGCTCGTTATCCACTTCTCGTTATCCGTCGCATTTAGTATTAAATTACACTGCATCAATTCACGACAAGCAAAAACATTCGCATCATTCACATTTTTTCGATAGTAATTCGCTCATTCTCACTCGATAAGGAAACGTTTCGTTTACGTTTAAAATATATATTCTTTTCAAGAGATATATTTAAGACTGAAAAAAATCGATTAGTAAATAATTAAAAGTGTCAAATAACTGCAGACAAAAAAAGAAACTACATAATTTATAATATATTGCAAAAAGATAGCCAGTTTAATTGAACTGATTAAGAAATAATTAAAAATTTAAAATAATAATTTTATATATACATAGGAAAAGAAGAAAAACATAATTTATGATATGTGGCAAAAATATAAATTGTACAGATAATTTCAAATATGATTTTAAATAAAACACGAATAAAGATTAAAACAACATATTTACTTTTAACGGAACATTAAAAAATTATTACTTACTTTCAGTATAGCTGCGTTGATATCACGTACAATAAAAAAGATTGCGTCAAATATAATCATGCATATCCTTAATATACATAACATTTTTCTTCAAGAAGAGGATACATGATTTTACAGAATTTTAAGCACCACAGAACGTTGTCGCGAATTTTTCGTAATTATTGAATTCGGTAGATTGTTCACAATGTTTCGAGCATGCGTGCGTGCGTGCGTGTGCAGGGAGCACAAAATACAGCCTGACGCATACGAAAGTTTCGTGCCGACCGCCGGCTGCAATTGCATTCTCGACGCGCTGGACAGCGTATTGTTTGACGTCGCGGCTGAAAACCACTAATTCGGGTGTTTCGGGCATTCGGCCGGCATTCGGCGCGGCATATGGCCGATTGTTTGGCACAGGATGTCGAAAGTTGTTCCGCTGCCAAAGTCACTTTCTTTCCTTCTGGCCGATACTTACGAAACTCTACGTCCAACTTGAAGTCCGATACGTTTCCGTTGCGCTTTTTCTTTTTTTTTTCTTACCGACGCGACGAAAGAATAGAGCGGGTCACCACGTCTGCTGTATACTTCGGCATGTTATTTTATACGCGGAAAAATGTATGCTAAATTAATTTTGCGTAAAATCACACAAAATCCCTATTATAAATAAAACAGATAAAATATAAATCGATAAAAACAGCACGGAAAAAACAATTTTGCTAAAGTATTTAAAAATTTGGCTAAATACAGGATTAAATAATTATAATTTTATTTAATTTTTTTTACATTATTTGCAATTAACTTTGTTGATAAGTAGAGTATATTCCAGTTGTTTGCAAATTATATCTCATTGCTTTATAAATATATTATTTCTGTGTGTGTGTGTGTGTGTGTGTGTGTGTGTGTGTGTGTGTGTGTGTGTGTGTGTGTGTGTGTGTGTGTGTGTGTGTGT
>NW_012130121.1:764276-802353 GCF_000143395.1 Atta cephalotes | reverse complement strand
GTGTGTGTGTGTGTGTGTGTGTGTGTGTGTGTGTGTGTGTGTGTGTGTGTGTGTGTGTGTGTGTGTGTGTGTGTGTGTGTGTGTATTAACAATCACGAATATAGATAATTTACTTATATTTAAATTTATTAAAGTATCAAAATAATCCCAAAAAAGATTTGCGAATTATCGCCATGTTCTTGTTTAGACATTACTAATGCCTTTGGCATAGTAATGTAGTACACTGTAAAAAATAAAATATTAATTTGAACTTAAAGACATGCAAAAATATTAAAATTAACATTTTTGTATTAACATTTTAACATTTTTGCATATCTCTGAAAGTCCACTAAACGTCTTTCAGTTAAAATTAACATTTTATTTTTTATTTACAGTGTAATGGACAAAACATGTCCTAATAGAAATGTATGCAGTTTTCCTAGACCTTTTCCAGTTACTTTCATGAGCAGTTAGCTTGCTATTAATCAATTTAATATTCATTTGTTGTGTTTCTATTCGGTAAATGTGGATTCAAATTTTGCACAATTTTTGTATGCAGTAACTGCAAACAAAGCATTACATCTGAATTCTAAGTAGTTTTCCTTCTCAATTACTAGAGAGAAGTTGATATAACTATTTAGTAACTGTTCAAAATGCATGAAATTTCTATCAGAGCAGCGATAAATCACAAACCTTCTGGTATCTTTAAAGATAACAGCCGTGAAAGCTTAAAAAGCGTTATCAAAATAATCATGTCAAATGCTCGAACATAATGAACAATGCTAAAAAAATTTGCTATTCTAGCAAGCAGCTTAAGTGTTATACACAATTATTTTGATCTAAACAAAATTATTTTCAGATCTGTTTCTAGCTAAATTTTTAGACATTTTTAGAAAAATCGTTCTGTCTGTGAATGTATGAACAAGTTACAACTCATTAATTTCAACAACTCATTAATACTTAATACTAAAATGCGTAAATTAATTATTATTTCATTTCTTAGGTATGTGCACAACTGCAAAATAAAAATAGGAAAGCTGTATGATATTTATGATCGGATGTGAAGGGACAAAAAAGATGATTTCCGGTATACTCCCTTCGCAATTTTCGTGATCAATCACATTCGAGTTACGACACTTTCGTAAGAAAAAAGAGCGTAGTAGACGAGCGATAGGTGAGAGCAAAAAAAAATGGGAAAGGCTACTGGATACTCTTGATAGGGTAACGGTAGGATAAATTAAAGTCAGATTAGGGCAGCTTCAGAACATAACCGTGCGCCTACCTGGAGCACACTTAAAAAGTCATTAGCGGATATTGGGCTGTGTCCATTTCTCCCACATTCTGTGTTCAGAAACAACGAGGTTCATAATCTACCTTGTGCACCTTCTCATTAAAAATATTATTCTTGTAAACCGACATAATCCGACTATCATTACTTGAATATTTAATTTCTAATGTTCTTTACTTAATATAAGAGTCTAATAACGTTCGTTCTAACTTATAGTTTCATAAAAATGTGTAATTATTTGAATGTTATAAATCACATTTCAACAACTTTTCGATCTTCTTCAAATAAAACTGCAATGCGTATAAACCAACACAAGTTTATACGCATAAACCGGTCAATATACAAGGAGTTCGTTAAATTATCTGTTTTCTCATAGCACTCCAGAGAGAAGAAGATCGCTGAAACGAAGAAATGCCCTTGCATTTGCATGCAGTCCATGAGTCGTTCGTTAGATATTGCTGATTTAAATTCTGCGATGGCAGTTATCGAAAAGACGAGTGATCCCGAGAAGGATCAGTAACTGCTGAAGAGCATCCGAATACCTGAATACATTACTCGATGGAATGCTAATTGTGATGCATTTATTACGCTTTATACAATCACTGAATCTCAAATTCTGCGTAGGTAAATCTTTTTTCTCGCACTTGCAAATCTCTTGAATTTCTCTTGAATGTGCATTTACAGTTATATAATCAATTAATTATACAATATACATATATAATTAATAATGAATAAGTTTACTTATTAATTTTAATAAATTTTATTAATAACATAATTTAAATAAGCTTTATCAATTCTAAGTGATAGGACATTTCGGAGATTTTTTTCTAAGATATGCGAATAATGGAGATAAAACGATCTCATTGTTTAAAGTTACCATGCCCGTATTCAATCAGATGTTCCTTGATCCTTGTATTTAAAGCTTCCTTAAATTTATTTTTAGATGTATCAGTAACCAATGAAATAATTCGTAGAGCATCTGAAAATAAATTTAAGGAAGCCTTAAATAAAAGGCCTGAATACTATGAATACGGGCAATAGTAATCTAGAATATTTGCTTGTTAATAATTTTTTAATTAATAAATTTTTTATAAATAAAATATATGCATGCAAAATAATTTCACAGAGATCGTTTCAAAGATCTCTGTATCAATCGTAGCTTTATACGATTATTTAGACGGCTTATCGATAAATCCACCGTCGGGGCGCGAGAATTGCCGATTTACGCAGCAGCTGGCGGCGAGTTGATTATTGCAGAAATCGAAGATATCACAGTGTCGAGATCGGCGCTCAATTCCGTACAATTAACGAAGATCCGTGAGGCCTCTCTGCTAAACGTCCCACGCCTTGTGGCTTGGTTTACGATGCTACACCGGCAACGTTATTCCCTTCTCTGATCCCTATCGGCAATTTCTCGCTGCACCACGACATCACGATTTTGCACGGATTTCCGCAGAAGAATACGATTCCTCTGCGTAAACATGCGACAATGTATAAATTATAATTTAATATTAAAACATATTAAATGAGCGATAATCGTTGCGACGTTCGTACGCGAAATCTATACCTAAAGAAAATAAAAATCTCTCCCCAATAATTGCTTTGGAATCATTCTATTACAAAAATTCTTTCACCGTATAAATGCATGATTTTGCGCGAATATTTATTTATATCTTATTTTTAATCACAATAAAATCGACTGTAATTCCAGTTATACATCTCTCTATCATTATTTCTAAAGAAAACTTCTTCAAAAGAACAAATTCTAGATAAAATAATTGACATTGTATGTTCAAAGCTAAAATACACGAATAATAATTCACAAATCAAGAGATTTAAAATTAAAATAAAGTGCTAAACTGTAAAAATAGTTAATATAATTATACGTTCTAATTACTTTGATATCAGAAGCGCCTATTACTTAGGAATCATTGTTAATTCAATGTTCGCCAAACTTTCTTTTCCGGCAAATTGGTAGAAAGCCTCTTTTTGATTCGTTTAACAGCTCTATATTAGCATTTAATTTGGAGAAATATGAAGTCAATATAAAATATCGTTCACGCAAAATAAAACCTTCAGTAAAGAATTCCATTTTTTTTACAATATATTAAATACAATATATTAAATGCATTTATTATCAATTTTTTTTAATGCTTTATCTGTATATGTGTCATATTTAAAATGTTGCAGCAAGTATGCATTTTGAAAAAAGAAAAAGAAGTTGCAAAAAAATACAAAAAGCATTGTCAAAAAAACGAACCTTATATCTTTAGAATATAGTAAATGTGTAAATACGTTATAAAATTGATATACGAGATATTAATATCTATTACATGTGAATTTATTATTTATGCACAGAAACCGGCTTCTAATTATAAGGAGGGAAAAAGGATCGATGATAAAAATTCATGGATCTCTCGAAATCGATAAATCTGTCGCGCGGATTTCCAATCAGATATACTGGATGCACGAACCGACTTCGTTATTTCTTAGGAAATAGGCAGCCTCCGTGTTCGCAGTGGGCAGTTAATGGATTGCCTTTTTTCTGAATTTCCTGTCACTGGTAAAATCCCTGGCTCCCTAGTCACTTCGTAGCCGTCGAAACCGACTAAATTATGCCGTGAGTTTATAAATCGTATCGCTTGAAATTCGACGAACGCGAAACTCATGCTGAACTAGCTAATTGTAGCAATTTGGATTGATTGGATTTGTTTCCTGTTGCTTCTCTAGTATAATCAGCAAAAACAATCTTTATCGCCAACGCACATGTTAATTTTAAAGTCCGCATAAGAAAATGTGATATTTTATAAAGATTTCTCAAATCTCATTTTTAAATATTTAAAAAATAATTCATTTTTAAAATAAAAGTTTTCTTTAAAAAAATCATCCCATATTATCCTATGTTGTTACATAGTAATTATTAACAATAATATAATATAGAATAAGAAAAGAAATGTCATATAATTGAGACGATAAGCTTATTTATACAAATATTAATAACAGTAATAAAAATTATATTTAATAATTATATTTAATAATTTTTATAATAAGAGATTAAAAGAAATACATAAGCGAAACAGTTTTTTTTCTCACTCACAGATAATCCAATTAAAAACAAGTAATAAAAAAATGCCTCGTTGTATTACCGCATCACATGATGCAGCGTTACACTGGCAAATTCATTCTAGCCGGTTTCTTTCTTCTTCTCTACATTCTCTCTCTCTCTCTTCTCTCTCTCTCTCTCTCTCTCTCTCTCTCTCTCTCTCTCTCTCTCTCTCTCTCTCTCTCTCTCTCTCTCTCTCTCTCTCTCTCATGTGACCGTTGCACGACGGTATGCCGAATTTCGAATTTCGATCGGGAGAATTTATAGCAACGTTCGCGAGCGGGGTTAGCGCCGATCCCTAGTAGCTGTCCGTGGATTCGGTTTGGAGAAAGAGAGAGAAAGGGCGAGAGAGCAGTTCTGCACCCGTCGGGTTTTTCGGCAGTCGGAAGATTTGTGGAGCCCGCGTTCGAGACGATTTAGATGTTCATTTAATTTAGTCCTCGGCCCGCGGTCGGCCACCGTGGGTCAGGCGGGACGCGCGCGCTGCCATTAAGGATACCGTGGAAAAAACGAATGGCAAGATGTAATTTATATACACGTGTTCATGTTTCATTAAAATAACGTATCGGCCGGTCGCGGCCGCGGTATTAATTCGTGCCCCGGTGCGCTCGATAATTATTAAATCACTTATATATTGTGCCCGCGGTGCCAGGAAATTTTTCGCGTGTCTCTACGAGCTTGCTTCTCACTCAGGTTCGTTTCCATTAACATTAATTTATTGTTAAGTGAGACTTAACTGATTCCCAATCTCCACATATATCTAAGTATATATAATATATCGTAAACGCAGTCCTTAACAAAGCTGTAATAAACAAACTGTCTGTTTGTCTAGACATTTAATTTGCAATAGCTACATAACTTCATTGAATAAAAATCAGCTATTTATTTTAATATCATTATTTAAAGAAACTAGACTTGGAGTAATTAGAAAATTTATAGAGAAAAAAATATAGTTAATAAATATTTTAATAAATATTTAGTTCAATACTGTCAACTAAACATTTACTTACAGTAAGTAAATATTTGTTCAATAAAAAAAGTGATTGTTAAATCAAATTAACATTTCTTGTATCAAATAAATATATCTTTATATTTAATAAATATTTAGTTACTGTACATGACAATATTCAACTAAATATTTATTAAAATTGATCTTTTTTTTTTTTTCAGTGTAGAGATAAACGTTGCAGATTTTGTTGAATATTTAAAAAAAACTTATAAACGGATCTAAAAATAATTTTGGATTATTAAATAATTATGTAGGAAATCCAAACATAATGATAATGCAAACAATTCTAGCAAGCTTGAACGTCCTGCATAATTATTTTAATAATTCACCATGGCTATTTTCAATTCTGTGGCTAAATTTTTAGATAATTTAGCAAAACTGTTCTTTCCATAATTATTGATATTCTACACTGAGAAAAAATATATATCCTAAATTTCAATAAATATTTATTTGAATAGTATCAGTTAAATATTTATTAAATATAAAAATATATTTATTTGGTACAAAAAACATTAATTTGATTTAACAATCATTCCTTTTTATTAAATATTTATTTATTGTAAATAAATGTTTAGTTGGCAATATTCAAATAAATATTTATTTAAATTTAAGCTATTTTTTTCTTAATATATATATATATATATATATATATATATATATTGTATGCCTAAAGTTATCAAGTTATTGTAAGTAACGATAAAGCAAGATACGCGCATAAGTGAAGTCCAAAGGTTAAGGGGTAGTCGAGTTGTTAAATCTATATCTATATACTATTGCATTAAATTGTTTCACGCATTTGTTACGCAGTGCTCACCGCGGGAATTCATTTCCGCAGGCTCCTGCAAAAAAGAGATACAAACATCGGGGTTAAGTCGACCCCGTCCTCCTTTATAATCATGCGTAATAATTACTTCGGATGATATATAATTCACGGTATACACGTGATTTATTACGCATCACAGCTCTCTAATCACCGTATAGTACTTAGCACTGGTACTCGTGCAACGGGCGTCCTCCAAATAAAACATATAGGATGAAAACGTTAACCCTAGCATTATCAAAGTATTTCCTATAACAGTAAATATATATCTTATATGTAATATAAAATTGCATTTCGATAAAATGATTTGAACACATAATATTTGTCTTATGCGAATATTTTTCACATTCTTTTTACATTCCATCAAATACAATGATAAACTATCTTTATATGATACAATGATATTCTTTGATATAAATTAATAGTTTCCAGATAAAAGTTAAATTAATGATACCTGAAGTTATTAACGACATTTTAAATAATCGAAGTCGCTGTTGAAATAATGCACGTAATGCATATCTATCTTCAATGATAGATCATCATAAAAATCAATGGTTTGAAAATAAATATAATACGTATTTACAATTATTAAATATTGAATTGATTGAAAATGAGCTGAGCGTATGATTATATCATGTACATTTCAATAAGTACGAAGAAAGATCACGAAGTTATATGATTCAGAAAGCGATATTAATCAAGCGATCCTTAGAAGTCGACAGGTGCAAATAGAACACCGATATTCGAACTCGAGTGCGGCACATGTGTAACAATCGAATTGCACCGTACTTTACATACATGTAAAATCGCGAGGTATCTTGTTTCAAATGAATAAAATGTACAAACGTATAAAAGTACGTAAAAAATTTTGTTTCTTCTGAATGATAAAAATATTTCAATCAATTTGCATCTAAAATTATTAATTAATTTCTAATTTTTTTAAATAATCTAAAAAATATCTTTAATATCTATAAATTTAATGTCATAGAGACATGTCTCTAATGTTATAAAGAATTATAAAGGTTTCATACAAAAAAAATGAAATAAGCTCTAATTCTTATAACAAAAAATATTACAAAATATTAAAATATCGATAATTTTCGTAATTCTGATTAAAAAAATTTTTTCATGCAAATAGATAAACTCTATTCAACAAGTTTTAAACAAATTTTAATTTAAAGAACTAATTATAAATACATATATGTGTCTAAATATTAAAGTCTCAAATTTGTTAAAAAATAAAAGATTTAATTAGATTTAATTGAAAAGATGTTTCGATCGCAAATTTCTTATCGAATATCTCGTATGTGATAGTAGTATCACCAGAAAAATAAATTAGCGAATATGAATTATGTGCAATTATATTTCTTAATTATATATTTCGTACATGCTATAAAACACAAACAAATGAAAATGCTTTGTATGTATGAATCTGTGTGATTTATATATGTAAGTATATCGAACGAGATATGCAGTTATATTAAATCATATGTGGAGATTAGCACGGGACTCATTTACTCGTATCTATATGTGAGAAGTAGAATTAGGTGAATCCACGCAAACCGGTTCGTTTCACCACCGACCGCGTATTATCCTTTTGCTTATTGAATTACGAATAGTGGTATATCGGTGTAATTACTAACCACAGTCTTGTTAAATATACCATTAATGATAGTCGAGAAGCCGCATATGTAAATACAACATTCATTTAATTAATTATTAATCGATCTGATCTAATTATCTAGTAATAACACAATCCTAAGGATAAGCATTACTTTCTATTAATTAAGTAATTTATTATAGCGTGAAACTATGATAAACAAGATGAGAAAATATTACAGGATGAGATAATAAAATCTATAAATAATAAAATAACGTACCGATTTTTTATTAACTGTTCTACTATTTTTCAATCAAAATATAACATATTTTGAATGTTTTAAACAGTTGAAGAAATTCTATATTTTTATTATAGATATTTAGAATTAAAATAGAATAAAAATAGAAATTAAATTCCTTAACTAGACTTCTTAATTTCCTTTAGTAAATTAAAAATGTACATCCTCGTGAAAACTTATAGTTTTATGTCCAATTTTCATAAATTCATTTTATTCCTGTGTGTTGAAATATTGCATACGAGAATATTTTATTTCTTTTAAATTCAATCATTCTGTTATGCTTATAAGCGTTCACACAAAGTTTGCGAAATAAGAAAGAAATATTATAATAAAACGAATAAAAATAAAGCAAAACAAACTGGAATCTTTGATACAACGTGTGAAATTTATCTCATGTTTTCTTCTTCGTTCTAACGCGATAATGAAGAGATCGTCGGGACACGCAGTTCTTAATCAATTCTTTCGACGATTTCTTCTTACATACACGCACACACAGAATAGCTTAGCGCTACCGAATTCATGTGACATAGTACAAGCAATTCTGAACACGAACGTTCTGTTCGATGTAGAGAGCAAAAAGCAAATCGTGGTTGACCTAAAGGGGAAGGAGGGAACGAAAAGGCTAAAAGAGAACGATCTCAAATCCATTTATCGGATGTTGGCCCCTTGCTTGTCGGCCTTTCACCGCTGAAGATTAGTGGTCCAGGTCTTTCCTCTCTCTAACTTCCTTTTCATTATTTCTATTTTAACTTTAGTTTTGTAGAAAAATTTAAGATTGCATTAATAAAAATCGACACCTTTAACTTTATACCGGAAATGTAGCATTTAATTATTGTAAAAGTATAATATTTGCAACAGCGGGAGATTCAAATTTTAATGAGACAATTATTTGATTGTAAATAATAAAACATAGAAGTAAAACAAAATAGAAGTGAAATAGTAAAGAACGAAAAATAGTAAAAATTACACACGGTACATAAAGTAGCAAGAATTGTATGATATTTTCAGATTTAGTAATAAATAATGTTAACACTAAGCAGATTCGTAAAAGAAACCCGCAATTCACGAAGAAACATAGAGAAAGAGAGGCCTGTAATTATACTTAATTAATTTCCCACTGACCGACGACATGACGTACATTCTCCGCCAGCAGAAAAACTCGAATAAATAAGAAGGACCGCTTGTATCGCCGACTGGAATTCGCAGGTGTCAAGACGAAGTGAGATACGTTTCGGACATTACTACCCCTTTTCTCCGGCAGACGTGCGTCTCCGTGTTGCGTGGGTATACGTGAACAACGACCGAAAGTGCCATTCGTGATGACTACCGTAGATGTAAATGTCCTACGCTCCGTATTAACATACGTCCCCGCGGGCTCATTAAGGGCGAAATTAATTATCTAATGGAATCGTTTCTGTGCCGTGCTGGGTCCTCGCGTACGCAACCGCGCGCCTTTTCCCTCCTCTCCGTTTCCGGATACGGAAAAGCTGCGTTCGTCCCACGCAGAATTTATCGTCGGGGCGTGCCGGATGTTGCATCAGAAATGGACACACCAAAGATGCGCACGCACGCATTAAAAAAAAAAAAAACTTCCACTTTTTTTTCTTTTTCAAGTATATCTTATAAAATAAATTTATCTCTGGTTAATATAACAGGAAAATAATAATTTTACAGAAAGGTCTAAAAATTTAGACACAGTTCTGAAAATAATTTCATGGGACTGTACAAGTAATTATGTATAGGACATTTAAGTATGATAAGCAATGCTACAAAAAGTTTTCATATTCTATCTTGAACATCCTATATAATTATTTTGATGGTGCAACAAATTATTTTTAGGTCTGTATTTGGCTAAATTTTTTAATCCTTTATCAAAATCGTTCTTTTTTTTTTAGGTATTAGGTATTATTACGGTTCCTTCACACATTCTTTAAGAATATAATAAACTTGAAATATAAAAAATTATTTTCTACTTCAATAACAGTTTTCTAGAATGCAGGGGAAAGAAGAATGTATCCGTTTTTCGTCTTATTATTAGCACCTTTGTCTTATCTCCACAAAAACCGTGAGAAGCTACAATCTCAGCAGCGATAAGTAGAAGGTGAGCTGACCGAACCTAATCAATGAATTATCGTACGCTAACTGCTACGTGCGCGTAAAGCAATCGGCGAAAGGGTGGAGGCAAGAAAACGCTATGGAGACTTAGAGGAGCAATTATCCTAATGGATGCAAGTCGCGCCCCGATCTCTGCACCGGGCATGGTAATGAGTCGATATCACCGCATACCAGGACCTTGTATCCTCCCGGTTCGGTCCCTGGAGCGAGCGCTTCGCAGAGAAGGAAAGGTACCGTGGAGAGGCACCTCTCTCCGACTCCTCCGTCACTTTTTTTCTTTCTCTCGCGTATCTCTTTTCGTATCGTAGTCCAGATCCTCCCTTTCGCTTCCTCCCTCTTCGGAATCCAGTCGGACACGAAATTCGCGGTCCACAGTTCGCACCTTAAACGCGCAACCGTGTTCACACTTTCGTCGCGCGTACACGAGAGCAGATAACGCGGCATACAGACGTCTAGCTACTTCGCTGCTTCTACTTCTGATTGTATTTACTGTTGTTTTTCTATTATCCGATCATTCACACGATAAATATTTTCATAAATCACGTTTCTCAAATGGCACAAATGCACATATCTCATATTAAAGATATAGGATCGAGAATCTTTCTATTCGAATCTTCCATCATGGTTGTAATTTTGTTTGAACTGTTCTTTGATCAACCTCTTTACATGAGTTACAGACTTAAGAAAAAAAAAAATAGAAGGATTCAGGAAGAAGTATGGAAAATTTATTATTAGGAGAGATTATATATGAGATTACAAAGTTAAGGAAAAGACTCGGATTTCATCTGAAATTGTACAATAAAGTAATAAATGTGATATTAATGTAAAGCAGTGTAAAAAGTCGTCTACAGTGAAAATAATTCCGTAAAAAATTAATTATATTCGATTATTTTTCTTTGATTAGTCCATTTATTACAACTTACGACTTGCTAGTCTCTAAAATATAATAACAAGTAACTGTGTAATATACACTAATATATATTGAAATAGTACTGTAATATATATATAAGATATGCAATGAATGTAGGTACTTATATTAATATGTAGGTGATAGTAATATCTTGCAGTAAATTTTAACATTAACTATAAGATATGGATATGAGAGTAAATAAAAATGTAAATTAAATCTTTTCTTGATATTAAAGTTTATTAAAGTAAAAATTTTCTTATTTAGAAATTGTAGATTTTTCTTCTTTCTATAAACATAAAATGATTATTAATTGTACATATTAGAAAATTGCACCGCTACGTTCTGTTAAATTTTGTAATGATGTAGATATTTGATGTATTCATAGACATTTCTATAAAACAGTAATAAATTTATAATTTTCATTTAATGATTATCTTTTTTTAATTTAACATAGGACTGAATTCAACTTTCTATATATCATATATTTAAAAAACGTGATGACAGTTAATTATATTAGACGGAATTGATATGCGAGACGACAATAAGAAAAAAGTAAATCGGCTAAATACTTGAAATGGCTTCGCACTTGTCGCCTGGCACAATGGGATTATCAGATCCATTCGAAAGTGTTTAACAGCGCAACAGAGGCATCACGACACTATACCCCCTGCTGCTCGTATCTGCTGTACATTGGTACCTGCCACGTTTCAAACCGCCGATGACTCGCTCACGATTCTCTGAACGTTCGACTTAGCAACTTATCATCAAAGAATAAACTGCAATAATGCATAATTGAAACGCTTTCTCATAAAAATATAGTTACTTGATAAAATCATTTTTTTACAAATCCTCTTAGACTATTTGAGAAATCATTAACACGTTTATAAATATCTTTTGAACTGATATTTTTAATTATTCCAAAATCTTAATTAAATTTCGCGTTTCAAGCAACAACTCTAAATCTCTACAACTGAATGTTAATTTTGAAACTTCACAATGTATATAAAAATAATTGTGCGTGTTATCTGATCTTTTGATAATCTCAAGTTAAATGAATACGCGACAGTATCGATATCAGATATCGAGAAGAGCACAAAGAAGTCAACAAAAGTAAAAACATGATAACTCAGCAAGTAACAACACAAGGAACAGAAGTTCTCATCGAGGCAAAGACGCGAATAAACTGTGGACAATGTGCGCATCTCAGAAGCTTTTGTACGCAGGTGCATTGATCGAAACGTGAACCAATTAAAGGGTGCAACCTAATCCTGGCGTAAGCAGAACTCCGACAAACGTACGGCTGCGTGAACTTTTACAATAACTTCTATTAGTATCACCCTATGCTATCGCTTCACCCTAATCCCGATGAGATTCGGATTTAGCAACGGTGTCGTTTTCAATTCGCTCATGGGAATAAAAAGATCCGATTGACGTGAACTCGAGCGAATATGTGAAATGAGCAATCGAGTAACTTAAAATATTTTTTATTAGTTTCAATTTATGGAGTCCTTACTTTCATTAAGTTTAAAATATTTTCGGACAAAATGATAAATCGCTAACAATAAGTATCGTGCCAATTCATGAATGATTTTTAAATGTTACACGTTGATACACTTATTATAATATATTAATATATTTACTAATAAAACATAATTATATACAATAAAAATAAAAATAATAAAAATTTAATAATAAAACGTAATTATATATAATAAAAAATTTTTTTAAATGAATTGTTTAGGTAATATTAAATTATATACAGTTATTATACAAGAAAATTCGAAATTAAAACAAAAGTTAAATATGTTCGCATATTGCAAATAGTTATATAATAATTATAGTATATGAATTTCTGAAGTTATAATGTAAAAGAAATCATAAAAATAAAATTAATTTTTGCATCAAATATGCTGTATTATTTTATTTATTTGTTGCATTAATATGTAACATACAAAATCAAATAAATGTATCAAACAGCAAATTGATTAATCTTCAAATACATATAGGATGTTCTATTAACTTTAAATAATAAAATTTATCGTATAATATATTTTATATCGACACTTATATACAAATATTATCACTCGTTATCAAATGTTTGATATCTTTCTTGATATACTTTATTAATTATTTCGATTCTGAAATCACCAGTATTCTAAAGCTAATCTCAGCTTGAAAAACAAATGGATTGCGGTTCACAGTAACGAGGACAGTAAAGAATACCGAGTCACCCTAGAGCAAACAAATTAGATCATACGCCTCAAATGACACAGGAGTTCCCCAACATTCCGCAAATGCGCTGTTAGGCATCAAAGGATTAATAGTAACCCAATCTTTTGAGTTAAATATCATTTTGCTAATTTTAACTTCCATACGTGTTAAAATGTAAATCAATTCATTCTGTGGTTAATTTCAAAATAAGATCCATTGCCGTATGCAATTAGAAATAATAAATTTCAGTTATTTTATTATTTTTATGAATTAAGACTAAGTTACCCTTCATTAAACTTCAAATCACTGTCTTACTTTTTATTCTCTTATGCTCTTGCTCTTTTACTCTTTTGTTTATCCAGTAAGTAAATTATAATATAGTTTATCTAAAGATGAAAAAATCTGTTTAAATTGTTCAACTTTATTATTTTAGTTAACGTATTGAATAGGAACAGTGACGATTGATAGAAATGATTAAAAATAATTCAAACAAAATATAATTTTGCATTACAAATATTTAACAATGCCATACAATCTGAACAAATTAAAACTCAAGCAAATAAAGTGTTTCCATCGAAAATTCGTATGTCTTCGGAAACGTGAAATGCATGATGCAATTTCATAAAAATACATATCCAGATATTTTTATTTTCTGTTGTCGCATTTTCTCGTTTTTACATGTGCTTAGTACGACGTGATCGAGACTGCGAAAAGTCGAACTGTTCTCGAAGCTAATAATTGCGAATGTATAATTTCTCAAAAATATTTTTCGGGAAATAATTGCATCTGTTTAGGCGTGGTTTTCTGATCAGCATGGATAGGTCGGATTGGCGAGGTAGCAAACGAGATTATTCTGATTCCGAATCCAACAAACTCAGACTGATGCCTGCTAACCGCAGCTTTTCCGCACTCGTACACTTCGAATAATCCAATAGTTCACTGGCATCGCACAACGTTGCTGGTTTACGGCTGACGTATTCATTTGCATCGTTTTGTTGGATGTATCGAGCCATCATTGACGCAAACGTATCGAATTTGAGACTCGCTAGCGTAACTGGCTTATATAATGTGGATTAGTTTAACGGAAGACCAAGAAATGTCGTGTCGATCAAAAGGGTTGTTTCGCGCATGGATTGAAAGAATTACAAAACTATAATGATATATGTATTATTTGAAAGCTATAAAATAAATTGAGATTAGGCCAAATACAAGCTGTTACGTAAATAAAATAAATTACGTAAATCATTTCAATTTAAATTACTTTTTTAAATTATTATTTTAAATATTTGTATTAATTTTATCTTGGCATTAATACTAATTTAATAGAAATGTTGAAAAATATTTTGTATGTATATAAAAAAATTCTATAATATTATATAGTTTTTTAATTATTAATTTATAAAATTAAAATCTTTGATTAGAATTAAACTGTATTAGAAGATCAAGTGTTTATTATTCGTTAGAAGATGGAATTGAGAAAATTATGTTTTTCTCATGTATAAATGCAAGCATTTCGAAATTTTAAAAATAATTACGGCTTTGTACCATACAATAATTATGGCGTAAGTTACATGGCGTATAATTATTGAAATAATGCATTGCATTCATACCGGTATTTTATGTAATATAGAGAAGAAAAAACATGTTGGCTATATTATCTTACTTGACTTGATAGTATCATATCGCATGAAAGAAAAACTTGTTTAAAATTATAGGCTCTAATGATACCCGATAGAAAGACTGCGCCAGTAGATAGACAGATAAACTACTTGTAAAGTCTTATGATTGTAATCTAGATCATATATAAATACGTGTTACAGAAAAAGAAATAACCGAATACAAATGGTTTGTAATAATTCTTAATTTCAAATTAACAATTTTGTACTTGCATTTTTATAGAAAAACAATAAAATCTCATCAAATATAACATCTTGATAAACATGCAATTTCTAAGAAAAAGATATTTTTTTTAATTTTCATCTCATTATTAAATTTACAAAATTTACGATTCTTATGAATATTTAACGTTACGATACAACGATCGTCTTAAAAGTTTTCGCGCAGAAGTATAAAAATTCAATGAATTTTTTTTCTCAGTGTAGAATTTTTGATAATAAAAGTATTTGAAAAATATTCTCTTCCAAGAATATCTAAACACGTTTAAAATTTTTGCACTAAATGTGGAAATCTAGAAGAGATAAATTTCACATTTATTCTGAGAGATGTCACTTTTCTTATTTAAAAAAAATATCTCTTCAAAGAAAATCGCACTAAACCGACAGTTTCCAAATGTATGTATCGCGTCGATGGTCTATATCTCGATCGCGAGATAATCGGATAATTGCATGTTAGGTTATCGGAAACAAGAGTTCGCTCACGCGTGTTTCCCTCGATGATGGAATCGTGCTGCCGTTTGCTCGTCGCTCTCTCATATCTAAATTACTCCCGGTGAGTCGAAGATAGATACATCGTAATTCCATCTTCTTCGCGTATCACCTTCCTTTTCTGCGGAAACGACGGGAAGCAATACCGGCTCTATGGTATATCGGCTATGCATAGCAGCAGCTCAGATGCGACGACTAATTCTTCGATTATCACGGCACGCGGCCGTTATCTTAACGGTAATGTCAACCGTTTCGTATATTTCCAACAAGATTATTTACAATATTCGACGTCCGCAAAATTGTTAGTCCCGAGGGACCAGCCGAGCCATGTGCACTAGTCTGCGACAACTCGAATTCCGATCGCCAATATCTTCTTATTTAATTTACTCCCTAACTCTCTTAATGCCGGACATTAAGCGAATGCGCCGATAATGAGGTCTCGTTTCTTTGGCTTTTAACCAGCAACGCGCAACGAACGACCGTAATTTCGATTGCGATGCCGCGAAGCAATCGGATAAAAGAAACAACAGGACCGGTCTGTAAAATTTCATCGATTCTTTTTTTAACGTAATTAAGTTTCTAGTGTATTTTATTTCAATATCAATTTTTTTGTAATTTATAAAATAGCAAGTGACATGCAATTACATAATTTGCATTATTATAAATCATCCTTGATATACGGATTTATGAAATATTGCAAAAAAACATGCAAGAAATATATACTTTTCCCCCCGAGATTTTTTAATTACAAGCTAATTTCTTTAAAAACGGTTTTAAGCCTTTTATTAATAAATATAAGCGATTTAATTTCAAGCGATGATTCAAAGCTGTTTCGAGATTTGAAGGAGAATTTCGCTCGCTGGCGATAATCGAATGATATCCTCGATTGCAATTGAATTGAATTAACATTAGCGAATAATACATTTCAGTCGGTGGGAATGACTGAAAAACATTTTCAATTGGTAATTAAAGTCTGGCGACTGGATATGCCCCTTTAATGCCATTGTTATTAGCGGCACTTGATCGTTACCACTTTAAGACTGAAATTAATGATCGACCGTTAAAACGATACCCTTCTTGTACTCGAAAGTGAGAACACCTGTTCACCTTGAGTGATTTCCAGTGAAGTATAATGTGTCACGGAGAAAGGAAGATGTCTGTTAAATGCTCTGGTATTTCTTTTTTCTAATTGTATTACGACACTAAGAATGGCATTCTTGTGTGTGTGTGTGTGTGTGTGNGTGTGTGCGTGCGTGCGTGCGTGCGTGCGTGCGTGCGTGCGTGCGTGCGTGCGTGCGTGCGTGCGTGTCGTGTCGTGTGTGTGTGTGTGTGTGTGTGTGTGTGTGTGTGTGTGTGTGTGTGTGTGTGTGTGTGTGTGTGATTATATATATATATATATATATATAGGATATATATATATATAGGAGATTATTATTAATAATCTCGTAACGAGATAATTAGCTATTAGATTAATTAGAAACATAGTAATGTTTCTCTAATTATACCGACTCAATCGTCCAAGTTTAACAGCAAGTGCAAGATCTGTAATTACATTTATATCTTAATCTTTGAGTTCCTATCTCTTTTCCTGAAAAGATAATTCCTAGTCTTTTTAAAGAAGAAGAATGATTTTTTCTTTTCTATATAAATAATCCTATATGATGTAGTAAAAAATTGGATCCGAGTGAAATGAATTATATGTGTTTTTACATATAATGTAATTTATAACGTGATTAACAAAAGACATTATAGACACAAGGTTCAATAATGGAAAGTTTTTGAGTTATAAAAAGAAAACTTGTGTTCACAGAGCACTTTTATATATTATAACTTAAAAACTATCCGTTATTAAACCTTGCATATATGCCATCTTTCGTTCACCACATTATACACTAACATCATGTATGAAAACTAATTTATTTCGCCGAGATCCAATTTTCCACATAATTAGCGGGGTTCATCTTATATAGTAATCACAATATGACACAATTATAATTCAAAGGTTTCTCATGATATTCGAGCTTACCTATTGCGTTGATCTGTGTTAATCGAATGTCGAAGAGACAGCATCGTGACGGGAGGAAGAAGAAGAAGATGCGGAAGAAGAAGAAAGAGCTCGAAACGAAAGCACATGAAGCGCCTGGTCGCAGCGTCTTCGTGACGTTCGACGTTGTAGCTTCGCGTGGTCCATTCCGCGGGATGGTGCACGCACGATGACGTGATCACGTGACCGTTAAAAACCTGACCTAACCGACACACAGACCAGCGTCTGCCGCGGCACGCTATCATCCACGCGCACCAAGCTAGTGAATGAACCACCGAGGTGCGCCGAAGTGTGCAACCTCGACGGCAACGGCCCCAACGACCCCGTAAATCTATCCGTTCCTCCTCGAGACCAAGAGACATGCAAGAACTGATGAACCGTCTGTCCGTTGTCGTCTCACCCCGCCCGTCTGACGAGAATGAATGCGTGCATACGTTTTTTTCCGTCGATCGTTCCGTCGGTTCAAGGTCTTCACGTGTAAGTACATATCGCACGTGGATGTATCTCGCGTGTTGCATTAACTTATACTTCCTGATGGCTGATTAACCATCGGTGATATCCGGACAGCAAATTCGGCGGTAGGCGGAATTATTGATCGAAGGTAAAGAGATGGTAAAGAAACCGCGGATGACAAAAATAAAAATCGTAGGACATAAAATATTTTAATAAATAATATTTGTGATAACGTCATTAATAATTAAGGGGATTAATAATTAAGCGGAATAATGATACAAGTCTATTTAAAATCTTTTTCCGGAGATTAGTTTTTTTATATAATATTGATCGTAATAGAGAAGTATTGTAACATGTAACTTCTTAAAGACATTACATAAAGTCATTTGATACTGTACTCATTTGTGTATAATAAAAAAGTAGCAAGTTATTTTAACTTTGATTAAAATCAAGATTTTGTAATTAGACTTTTGTTTCACCCATTTCCTCAATTATTATTGCTTTTCTTTTTTGTATACGATAAAATTCAATGTTATGTCTCTCCGTCTTTATTGGCACAAGCGAAATTCTATTCTCAAATTTCTCTGTAATAGGAAAGAATAATGGAATCCGGTTTCCTTATTGCTAATAATAATAAGTTACATATTTTTAAACAAATTAATTTTTTTAATTTTAAATTATTACTAGATAAAGATTTGAACATTTAAGTTAAAAGACCAGATTGCAGATGGAGCGTTAAAAAGAATGTTAAGCAGGCAAAGTTTAATGGAAAAAAATTTAATGTTTTGTTAATGATATTATTATAATGATATCATAATATTTTTTTAATAATTTGGTATTATCAATATAATACGTGATGTAATATTAAAATTGTTCAAAAAAATTTTAACTATAGAATTATTTTTTACAAAAAAAAAGAAGTCACGCATTTCTAAAGATCAATTTCTCAGACTATCAATGATTGCAGCAAGTCAGATTACGACGTAAATTCTAATTATTCGTATTCACCAAGAGATGGATAAACATAGAGCATATAAATAAAGATCTCTGCGTGCGTTACACTATTATTCTCTACATTTATCAGGTTAGCGTGTTGCAAACCGCAATTTTCCATTCTGTAAATGGTCATTTATGCTTCAATACACACGCATATGTTTGTCACGTGTCTTTTTTTCGCGGTACGGTGAATAAACCGCAGAAATGGTCATCTATATGACTCACTAACTATAATACATTAGCTAGGGACTCATCGAAAGTCTATTAATATATAGCCTCAAAATACCGCAATGTCTTCTCGTTACAATACTCGGCGCAATGAAATATATTCTCCTGATGTGCGGAAACATTCGCGCTTACGCGCGTTGCGAATGAATGTACAAGTTACACCGAGTGCACTTTGTTCCACGACGAAGGCACATGCGATTCAATGAACCGTTGTCCTTCCCATCAGGAGTGCGTGCGCGTTTCTTTGCCCGATTGGTTCAAGGTCTTACATGACCACGAGTGCACCGTGCATCGCGTGATGCATCGGTATTTGGTCTTCGGTCAATAGGTTAGCACCGCCGCGACGACTTTCACGTGATCCACCACTGTCATTGACCCAGAGTAATTACGAAACCGTCGCGAAATTTTCGCGCAATCGCGTCTGCGATTTCTACACAATTTTTTTTCAGAGGGTGTTAAATAATTTTTATAATTAACGATACCAATTAACGATTAACATTAAACTAAGAAGAAAATCAAAATTTTTTCGCTAATTAAAAAATGTCATTCGCATAAAAATATTAATGTCAAAATAATATAAAATCTAAACAATTTAACACAGAAACAAATCTTGAAAAATTGAGTTAAGACTGACGTAAATATTCATTCTTTCAATAAAGACAGTTCCTTTGGAACAATTATTTTTAAAATTCTGCAAGAATTTGAGATATAACATTATATGTACATTTAATGATTGGTATTTGAAATAGAGTTTTAATTAATGATATAAAGAAATGGATTCTCGAGCGCTAAATTATCTCGAATAAAGTAAAACCATCCAGTGGCAAATTGCAGGATATTATTACGATTCTGTGCTCTTCGTGGAACCGTCGTAAACATTAAATATCCCCAACCTCATCCAATAATGCGATATTAATAAAAACAAATTTTATTAACCGACCGGTTGACTGTGGGAAACCGCAGGAAGAAAGAGAAGTTGGACTGGGCCAGGCTCGACCACCGGCTAATCAAGCAGTCGAATCGATAGCCGGATCTGGAAGAGAAAGGCGTTACGATGAGGGTGGACGATTTCGATGTACCTTCCGAATATTCAATTTTTTATCCCTTTCTTTAGCCAAATCTCATTTTGCGAAAAGTAATTCTAATTCTTAACGGAAAAAATGAATGGAATTAAAAATAGAAAATCATATTTTAATTATGAGACAGTGCAGAACACCGAATAAGAATTCATTTATATTTTCTTGTATTTTATATTATATTATTTTGCATTATTTTTATCTACCTATCTATTTTATTTGTAGTCAATACATGAATACGTTTGACTTTATTAATCTTAACGTTAATGTCTTATTTTTAAGGACTGTATAAATAATGATCTTTTTAACTTTATAAATCTTTTTCACAATGATTTTGTGCGCACGATGTTAATGAATGTCAACCACAAGCAAGTGCTTAAAGCGGCAGCTTGAGTTGAGAATCGGTTCCGATTTCGTAGATACGCCGTACATTTCGGGAGGACAGATCGGCAGATGGGACTGCCCGGGCACGATTTCGATTTCGCTCGATCTCTCGCTCTCGATCCCATAAATATCGGGGCAAGGTAGACCGCCGGATAATTACGTATCGTTGCCATATACCTGGGGCGGAGAAGAACGTGGCGCGCGTTCAATAGGCACCAATATTACGCCTATACGTAGTCGTGGCACGCTTGACCCCCTGACACCCGGAATGATATAATAATAATTGTAATATCAGTAATCACACTCGCGCACTCGCGTGGGTCCAGCGATGGAGAGGGACGTTCTCGCAAAATGCAGGATATCTCCCCCGGATATTGTTCGGGGTGGCCCGACACACACGGGGTGGAGCACTTAACTCGCACTTCTCACTCGGAAGATACTGCCCTCGCGTTAAAAGGTTATTAAGGCCGAGAGCTGCGCGGTTCTGTGTAAGGCTGAAATCAAAGTTATGTTTCGCGATGCTGAAGCTGGATGGTGGGATATATTAAAAGCATCTGGCGAGACTAAACTTTTATTATAATAAAACTTATTATTATATCTGTGCGAGTGTGATTTTCAATTTTTTTTCTTTTTCTTTCTGTAATTATTTACACAATATTTATTAATCTCTTAGTTTTTATGAGAAATATGGATAATGAGTATAAAAGGATATAAATTATGTATGAACAGTTTAATTAAGATTTTTTTTAATTTAATAAATCTTTTCTTTTTTGTACAAATGTGCAAGATTTATACGATAATTTCCATTCTATGTCCTAATTAATGTTAAAGAATATAATATTAAAAATATTTATAAAGTCCTTCGTAAAATTTCTCAATTAATAGGTGCTTTGATTGCATAATTGGTCCCAACTGTAATGATTGTAAAAGTAAGACGTGGTTAACGAATTTAATTTCTTTCGCTGGTATTTCGATCTCGTTCGTTCCACGAAAGAAATCTCAATTCTCGTCAGCTGTTCTCTTGTTGGAAGAACAACGGATGAAGTTGCGTGAGAAGAAAAGGACAAACAAGAGAAAAGAGAAATACGAGTGCTTTCAATTGCTGCATATCGCGAGGTGAGTGTATAAGCGCGGAGGGGTAGAAAGGCAGTAAAATCGTGTATAGTAGAACGATGATCGGCCGGCCATGAAATACGTGGCCATTAACGGCCATAATCATTACCGATTCGACAGAATTGTGAGGTTAGCATGGTCTGATCCCCTACGTGCTTTACTTAACTGTCAAGAAATTAGCATATTATCTGGACGGTAGCTTCTTGCCTCCGATTCTTTCGAAGAAACACTACGCTAGCGATTTGTTCCCGCCTCCTTCGTTTCCCTTTCACTTTCGGAAATCGTCTTAAAGCGATCGACATCATTACGGTCATTAAAACGGGAGTAAGCTCGGAATAATTAAAACCTCGATAAGTCCAGCCTCTCCCTATCCACCACGCTTGACGAGATGGTCTCATTCAAACTCGAATTCGTTGGGACCAGTTAATTGCCTTAATTAACATTCAGTATTTCGTAAATGCGAATCAACATTATTCATAACAAAAAAGTTCAAATGAAGTAAGCAATATCAGTTCAATAAACAAGAAATAACTTCATCCATTGATTTATTAACATTCAGCCTACATAGTACTTAGTACTTTCGAATTTACGTAATAACACTTTATATTTATATGATATTTATATGTAACATTTCTATTTAAATTCATGGAACTACCCTTTAAATCAGTACTTTTCAATCAACTTTATTTCCTACATTTTAAAGAAAATTATACCTTTCCTATAATAATACCTTTTCTTAATTATCCTGCATCTCCTTTTCTTTTTCAATTCTTTAATTCTGTCTTTCGACAATTTCTTTAGAATATTATTTTTCAATATCTATATAAATCACCATTCCATAACTTTTATTCCATATTATATTATCTTAATTCAAAAACTATCTCGGAAAATTCTATACTATAATATGATTTAAAATAATGTAGATTTTACTTCCAATTCATTCTGCATCTGAATATCTCAGTTTTTCCTAATTTTAATTAGATTCGCATTAATCTCTCCGATCCAAAGAACTCACTAAATTGATCACAATTATTGATAGCTGCAGAAAAAAGGCAATCTATTGTCAATCGAGTCAGGTGCCGCGCGCTCGAAAAGTCTCGCTTCGCAATGAAAAATCAATAACAACACCGTTTCAAGACGAGAGAACTAGCAATTATGGATGGCATTGTCGAATATTTCCTCGAAACTTCGTCGTTGATCTGGCCTTTCGTAATCAGCAAAAGGGAAATATCCGCGGCAGCGGCGAGCTAAGCATGCTGTCGAAAACCGGAAAATAAACATGAAGGCGCGGAATATCAGCCGTGATTTAAATAGACTTAATCATGATTTAAGTAGACTTATAAATGATAAGAAACGCGGGAGCGTTTCTACGTAATAAGAAATGATGCGGAATTATCGGCTCTCGTAAAACTAACTGCTCGTTCAATGATTATCTCTTATTCTTTCAGCTTTCGAGCAGTTTCGTCGGAGACCGAACTCCGACCTCCTACCTCTCTCAGACCTCTCTTTCTTCTCATCTCTTCGAGACAGTAAACGCCCGAGATAAACAGGAATCGATTGAACGAATGGTTGGTTCCTTTCTATGAAGCTGTTAAATTCTCGCAAATATGCGTTATTGGCTCGTTGTGGTCGCGCGAAATTAACCATGGATTTCTTAGGCTTTTATTATATCTTCTACTGAAGACGATCACGTCATCAAATTGTGCCGGGCTCCTTTAAAGACAACCGAACAAATTCATATATATATATATATACATATATATATATATATATATATATATATATATATATATATATATATATATACATATGTACATATAATAAGATATATTAGTTGTAATCAGTATTGATATATTTATGGTGTAATTCATAATTATATAATTTTTAACGAATCAATGTTATATAGAAAGAGCGATTTTGCTGAAATAGCTAAAAGTCTAGTCAGATACAGATCTGAAAACAATTTAATTAAGCCATCCAAATAATCATATTAAATAAATTGCTTAGAATATCAAATATCACCAAATATCATCAAATATCACCTTGCATTATCACCATATTTGAGCGTCTTCACATAATTATTTTGATTAGTTCAATGTAATTATTTTCAGATCCAGGCAAATCCTTAGATACTTCAACAAAATCACTCTTTTATTATATTATATTTAATAGCGAAAGATTTTTTTCTAATAGCCCACAAAATTTACAGCCACATAATATAATTCTTTGACTTTTTCTACATAAATCAAGAAAGGTGTTAAACTTACTTGTAAATTATATTTAAAAATAATAAAAAAAAATTAAAATGCTAATGCATACACAAACACAGTGATCTTTTTGTTCTTAATGTTTTCATTTAGTAATATATCTTTTAATATTTGTTGTCACTTATTGCAAGCTATATTTGAAAAATACATAAGTTTGACGTAATTTTAAGTTTAAATGACGTAATTTTTTTCAAGAAACTTAGAAAGAAATATTTCTTCTATATCAAGAAATTATTAACATGTTTTTGATTTAATAATTATGATCACGCATATATTTTTATGTTAACAATAAAAGTTGCAAATTTTTGAACTAAATTTACAAACTGACAATAGTGAGCCATTTTTACTTCTCATGTTTCAATGCCAGGCAATAAAACCCGAAAATGTTTAACGTAAACGGACGTAATTGGATCTCGGAAGAATGAAACAAAATAAAGATCGCGGTAGCTTCTCTTACGGCATCGCAAACTTAATGGGGTTAACCTCGGCTAACCCAAGTATAATTAAAAACAGAAAATGATCCGGGACGAATCGTATTATTGATCTGTACTTTAATTTAGTACTTTTCTGTTATATATAAGTATTTATAAATAACAATGCAAAATAAAGATTTCGTATTTGTTTAAAAGAAAAGAGTAAGTAAAGAGTAAGAAAAGAGTAAAGTAAAAGAAATCTAATATTTTGTTAAAAAATAACTTTTATTACAATAAATTTTTTTAAAGTTAATCATTTTTACTTAATTTAAATGAAATAAAAACAATAAGATAAAATTTTATATCACAACATATTGCAAAAAAGTAGATAATTTCTTTCCACCAATATCTTTTTTTTTTAAATAAAATGTAAATCCTTGTGTTACACATTAGAGATATTATTTTACTTACTTATATATTATATTTTATATATTATATTTTACTTATTTTACATTGTTATTCCAAAAATATCAAGATTAAAAATAAACTAATATCCTATAATATATAATATCCTATATAATATATAATATCCTATTTCAAACAATATTCTCGTATATTAAATGCAAAAATATTTTCACAATGAAAAAATCTTTTTAATTAAGAAATACAAATAAAAAATAAACTTTCACTATTTTGTTCCATTTATATCAAACACGTACAGAGTACTATTCAATCTTATTATCTCTAATTAAATTGCATAAATGTATAATAATAATGCTGTATTGAGTTCACTAATTTAAACGATATTATGCAGATCAGTCTTCTCTGCAGAGTTCAGGCGATTTATTTATACAGAAAAAAAAATTCCTAAAATGCATTTCACTACCTGGACAAGTGTTAAAAAACGATAACAGGGTAAGTGAGATTTTGACGTTGAAGAAGCAGATGCGCGCACCAATGCCACATGTAATGCGTATCATTGGCTCCAGTCCTCGTAAACACGAGTGCAAAAAACAATTATTAAGCGGAGATTGAAGAGAACGGCGGTTACAGGAGAGAGCAGAGGGCAGACACGGCGGGGCGAGCATCCTTAGCGCGAATCCCACGGTCGTTCTTGCTCCTTTGATTGCGTCTGCACCGACTGTATCCTCTCTGATGCAGAGATATTAATGCCTTGATCGTAAGAAAAAATTTCCTTCGGCTAAACAAGATCAAATAATCAGAGCAAATTCGAATCTCAACAATGTAACAAACGATGCTAATACATGCATACCTTTTCCTTATCAATCTTTTTATATCGAAATTAGATTCGTATCCCAATTCTGTAACCTTAATGAGAATATCAATATCGTTATATTATTGTCGGGCAACTTTTTTTATCATATATAATACCTGCGCAATGTAACGATAACGATACTATCGTTAAGAGTTATAGAATCGGGATACTTTAGAACATGATAAACGATTTCGATTTAATTTTTATTAATTATAATATTTGTTGCTAATATCTCTTGCTCATATATATTAACTATATTTATTAGCTACAATAATTATTATAACGTAATGTATGTACAGTATAATCAAATTGCAATAACCGTTGTAAAAAAATAATTGAGCATTAATTTTAAAAAATATGCATTAGTCACAGTAGCTCTTTAAATTACCTATTATAATAGATTTGTAATAAATGAAGTAGATGCGTTTTTTATTAATGAGCGTGTAATACGTATATAACGAATTATAAGCTTGCTACAATTTATCACTAAACGTAATCGTTCGATTTTGAAGTTTATATACGGCGAAGATAGCGTGCAACGTTATTAAAGGTTGAGAATCGCATCGACGCATTTAGCGCTAAATGCGGGATACGAATGCGGGTCTGAGACGTCAACGACGATGCAATTATATCGATCTCGCTCCCAACGCGTGATTGAACAATTCCAGTTTCTCACGATTACATAGTTAGAGGCAGCGGCATCGATTTCTATGCATCGTGTACGGTTTTCGCTGTCACGATGATTTGAATAATAAAAACAGTCTCTCGCCGCAACCGTCCGATATGTGGCATCGTTCGCAATTGCAACAGCAACAGGAATGATAATTAGAATCATTAATTTCTCTTCGGGGAATCGGCTTAACGATCCGAACCTTTCCGAACAACATATATTTCTCAAATATTTCACGGATATTACAATGCATATTGAAATTTATTCGCATCTTTATCGCGGAATTATTCACAATAATATAATAATTGGCAGACAGGAATTTTACGGCTTATAGCGTAGATAGAATTCATGTATACACCACACACGATTGATATCAAAATCAAGATTAATATTTAGTTAATATTACCGATATCCGTTCCGAAAATTTGTATTTATTAAAACAGAAAAAATATCAGAATAGAAAAAAATTTTTTAACGTTTCATAATACGTGAAGAAGAAAGAAAATTAAGGAATTGAAAAATGAAAACACGAAGAATAAAAATGAAAAACGAATTTTCTATTCCGTTTCATTTATTCAGTAATTCGCGCATTCACATCCGCAACAAGATTCCTGATAAATTGTGAACCAATAAAAGTTACACGATTTTATTGTCATGAACACAAATAAAAAGAGTAAATTAAATTGAAACAAATTTAAACCCCTATATTATGTCAATAATTTCTAAACCGCGATAAAAATAACACGCAGATGTGATGAATACAAAGGTCGTCATAAGATCTGTTTGCTTTGCGGCGAGATCAAAGATTTAACAAAATTGGACAACGAGTACTCGTCATGCACTTGACGTCTCGCGACTAAAATACTTAGAATCGCTAATTCGAGGCTTCATGGTTGAAGTTGCCGGTTAGAGCTCGTGCCTTTTATACCGGATGGCTTTAAAATAATGTAAGAGTATCAAAATTTCTATCGCAATATAGATAATTGAAGCCTACAATACGATATATTTTATTTTCTCCCCAAATAAATAATTATTAGTTAAATCCTTTATAATGAATAAACAATATGTAACTAAAAATAAAAATATATCTCTTAATTAGAGATAATTATAAAATAATAGCACAGAATGAAAGGGATTAAAAGCGAATTTCCTGACAGAATATTGTTTTATCGATTATTTTAACTGTAAGATATATGTCAGATTTGTATTATTTTTAATGCTTTGATTGTAAAGATGCCGAAGATCTTTCTCTAACTACAAGTAGATTTATACATCAAACGAGAACATCGCGAGCGGGAAGGGATGTAATACTGGAAGAGATTAGAATGGAAAGAGGGATAAATGATTCTCTACGAGAAGTGGGTTAATTCCACCACAAAAAATCGCATATTTATAATATGCAAATTCTAATTACGGTAATAAAAATGCGAAATTAATGATTGTATTTCAAAACGCTTTATCAACGCGCGATACATTTTAATTCCTGCTATAAACAGTACCTATGAAATACATAAGGAATACCTGCAATGTGCTAAGCCACGGAGATCGTATACATAGAAAATAACATGAAAATAACATGGACAGATCGGTAAAATCAAACCGCGAAAACATTATATAGTCAGTACACATAATTGTATCAACATATATGAAAAGAAGAATTTTGTTGAAATATCTATATAAAAATTTAGATACATACCGATCTAAAAATAATTTGATTGGATCATCAAAATAATTGTGTAGGATGCACAAACTTGTTGCTAGAATATCGAAACTTCTTATAACATTACTTATCATGCTTAAGATTTTTTACGTAAATATTCAAGTCAAAACAAAATTATTTTCAGATCTGTACCTAAGTTACAATTTTAGATACTTCAGCAAAATCATTCTTTCTCTGTACAGATTGTCGATAATAGCACTTTTCTAATTAACGTAATTAACAGTAATAATTAAACTCTGTTTCATGCATACATCATGTACTCCCGTTGAAGTTATCAGCTACTTTTCCCCACCTCATCCCGGAAGGGGCAATTTTTGCTGCCATTTCTTTTTCTTTTCCCGACAATGGAATATTTTAGTGACGCACACGCTCCATTGTCCTGATTTGATGACGTACACGTTATGCTTCAATCAACGATTTTAATTGGGAATATGATAATATCAGGTGTTAGAAGGTAAATTAAAAATCCTCAAACTTTCTCAGCTGGAACTTGCCCTAATATCTTTTAATATCTTTTATGTTTACGCATACATTCATTATCTCGAATGAACTAAGAAAAGCACAAAAGCAAGTTCATAGCCAGTCATTAACACGAAAACTAATAATAAATTAAAATTTCTTACACGGAAAGAATAATTTTTTGCTGTAGTATCTAAAAATTTAGATAAATATAGTTCTGAAGATAACTATAAATAATTATAATTCTAAATTATTAAAATAATTGTGTAGAAAAACTCAAACATGAACAAGTTGCAAAAAGTTTTAACATTCTAATAACCAGCGTTTATGCGTCTTAGATAATTATTTTGATAGTCCAACAAAATTTATTTACGTCTGCAAGATAAATTTTCAAGATAAATTTTTCTGTTCAACGCAGGAATAGAATAATTGTGGAATATTAGTGCTTGCATGACCATATGTCTGACGCTTGGTAATGATAACTTCTCGAATTCTAAAAAGCTGAAGACAGAGAATTTTTCTTTAAAAAAAATTTCATACTACACATCTGAAAAGTTTTTTCTTCGAAGACCAATCTGCGTTTCATAATTAAACGCGCGCGTTTCAGTTCAGGTTTCTGATAACGCCGACTAACTCCTGACAGAAAACCGAGTTAAAAGTATCGAACGAATGTGGGATTTCCGGTGTGTGCAGTCCTCACGAAAAATAGAAAAGTATTTTCGTTATCGCCCCGCCAGAGCGAACAAATGGGCAACCACCCGCCCATTGGGCGGGACTTGCATTTCGCGACGCTTTCACATCGGGTACGTAAATAGTCGGCGAATGTGCGTTGTAGGGTTAGACTGGCAGCCGACCACGCCTACCAGGCGGAGAGAACTTTCGCACACACTGGCATATTACATGATCCGGCCGATACCGGAAGGAGCTTTCGTTATTTTGTATGAAAACGCACCCTGCGCACCGGTGCTCTGCGCCTGGTCGCTATCTTTTTTTCGTTCCTGCAGGGAGGAGCCGAGTTGTGTCACCCGCTGCGACCAATGCGTTTCGCGAATATATTGCATGGTTTGGCGAATATCTCTTTGAAATATTACAACAGAAAGTTAACAGTTTTTTTCCACGAAGAATTCATTTTTCATTCAGAATTTTGTAGAATTGTAAAATGTATTTATAACGTATAATTCCATCTCAATGCTTTAAACCCATCCATGCTAAGAAAAATAAAATAATTATTCATAACATTTTATGTAAAATTATTGGACAGATACATGCTTTAACAAAAATTATTGTATATCACGATAGTAAAATAAAAAAAATAACTAAAATACAACTACGTAATTTTAAATACAAATTCAATGTTAGTTTTCTGTTTAGTGATGTATTTTACATATTAAGATTATCAAAATGTTTAAAGTTATAATTCATAATATAACGGCTAATATTAAATAATTCAATAAATATAATGACACGCCAAAATGACATCACAAATGTGGGTATTTTCGCTACAATTAAAGCGATGCTTCATATTTCACATTGACTAATCGCATCATGTGTTAATTTAAACGGTAATCTGCCGCAAGTTGATTACGCACGTGGAAGTAATTATTCTTACGCACACGCACTTAATTTATGCCGGAAATGAGTTTTTGTATCGCCTAGAGGAACGGAATGTCTACCGCTTTGTTCATTAACGATTTTCCGGCTTTTTTCCGGCTGCGTGCATTGCGTATCAACTCAAAACCTAATTGTATGCTTCTGAATATAGAAGTCGTAAATAAACACACGAAGAAGCGTGTTCATCCTCCACGTGCGGCCGATCAAGGTGTGCAATTTATCTAATCGTAAATCGAAATGTTGCCATCTCTGACAAACTACTTAGGGAATTTCCGTATTCAGGTAACAGTATCGACATATAAATATACATGTCGATGTACAATCCCTTATAACTACAATATTTAATATCATTTTTGCACAGAAAGGATGGTTCTTGCTGAAGTACTTTAAATTTAGTTAGATACAAATCTGAAAATAATTTTATTGAATCATAAAAATAGTTACATAGAAATTTGCAAAAATATATATTTTGATTTTGATTTTCTAATCAGTTTAAACATTACGTAATTATTCTAATCCTCTAACAAAATTATTTTCAAATTTAAATCTAACTAAATCTTTAGCAAAACAAAATTTTCTTTTATGTGAAGATAAAAATATACAATTCTTTTATTCCCAATTTAAAAGGTGATACAAAAATCAAAGAAATCTAGGAAAGTCTATCTTGCAGATATCATTTTTTGAACTCTTTGGTATGTAAAGAGATGTAACAGAGATGTATACTATTAACAAATTCTGTATACTGCTATCATCTTTCTCTTAGTTTGTCAACGTTTATTATTTAAGAATGCATCAACTGATCTTACGGACACATCAATAATAATTATCAAGATAAAAAGAGAATATATCCGTTTAAATTGTCAATGTGGGCCACGAAAGGCTTTACACGGAACTGGAAGCATGCAGGTGCAATGATGCTAAATGCGCTGCATACGTTCGTTAATTAGCGCGGTTCTCCATCATTAACGATTGATAAATATCTCGATGATTAACCGGGCATAATTAACATTTCCTCTAACGCGTCTGTACATATGATCGCGATTTAAGGAACAGAAAAAAGGACGCGTGCTGCAAGAAAATCGAAAGGGAGAGTAATGACAGGGGTGATCTCAATAATCCCGGAAGTAACGAATCGAAGCGAATGACAGTAATGCCTATCCTGGTTGTTCCAATAAACGTAACGTTCATCCAATACAGGTTGTGCGATACAATCGTATAATATCATGCTATCAATCTTTGAGCTTAAATATGTTACACTAAATACGTTACACTATTATTTTTAACAGCAAATAATGTTGAGTTTCAAAAAATATTGCTAAAAAACAATAATTTACTAAAAATCTTAAAATAAATCAGAAGTAAATATATGTGTGTATTTTTGTATAAGTGAATACCATTAATTATATTAATTATACATTAATTATATTAATTTATATAAATTGTTGTAAATTGTAATAGATCATTTTATTAATATTATTTAAAAAATAAAGATATGTTAATACTTATTTGACTGGTGAAGTATAGCTATTTTTTTCATTTCTCAATATAACTTATCATTTAATAAAATATTCTCTCAAAATTACCCACTTCTTATTACTTTATATATAAAAATCTCTTATGTTTTATTATTGTATCTTATAATGTCATGGTCCTTAAAATTACACAAAGTGTTTACGAAGAAAATCGCTTGGCCGATCCGTCACGAATCGTTATCGTCGTAATATCCCTTTTTCATTCTCGAAGAGACGTTCGTAAGATCGTCGCGGATCGTAACCGGATCACAGTGAGAGAACCGGCAATTTCTCGCGTTCTTGCACCACGTCGCTCGCTCGCTTGTTTTCTTCGCCCGAGCGGGTAATCGAATTTACCATTATACCCGCTTCTTTTCCGCAAATGGGCGCGGCCCCACGCTGAGTAATTCGCTCCGGTTCCTTTTTCCGGACTTTCCCATCTCTCGGGAATGCAGCTGACTTGCTGCCGCACTTTTCGCGTGGAATTGTCGCGCGTCCGCGCCACAGGGACTGGTTACAAAGCGCCTCATAAACGAGATTAATCCGAGAGCGGTTGCGTCACGAAAGCCGACTTTGTGAACCAGGAATAATTGCTATTTCTTACGACTATAAATTTTGTAGGTTTGCAAATAAGAAGAACGTTATGTCAGATTTTTTTAATTTTGTCGATATATTTATAAATGTAAAAAATTATCTTAATTGTATCCAAGCGTCCGACATTATGTGAAAAATTTAAAAGTCAACTTTCTTATAGTTTTTAAATAATTTGTATTATGTGTGCATTTAATATATTACCAACAATTTTAGTTGAAAATTTTCTATAATGACATTTTAATTATAATAAATATTGTTCAAGAGAATAATTACAATAAATTTTTATACAAAATTGTGTATTTAATTCAAAAATAATAATTTTCCTAATGTAATAAAAGTATGAAAAATTATGTTTGTTATTCGTTATTGTGAATCGAAATCGTGCACTTTTATCTTGATTGCAATCCTTCAGCAGATTCAGAATCGGTTTTGTTAGCGGTAGTCTATTTTGGACACATCATCTGTCTTCAAAATTTGCAATTAAAGTCAAGCCTCTTTCTTTTCTCTCTACATCTATGCAGGAAATATCAATTCTCCAAACACGAGAAGTTGTATACATTGAAAATCGTAATCACGAGACAATTACAGCTATACGGGTATATACAAAAGTATCCAGATACTCAACACGCTAAGTGAAAAGTCGAAGAGCCGTGGCGGTTTCGTGAGTGCAAGTGCCGATGTGATTTCCGTCGAAATCGCCGGGGCTGCGTTGTCCGCGCGATGTAAATTTCTCGTGCACTGACACGCGCGAAAGACCGGCGCGCGAACCAACATTAATATGCACAGCTCGGAAATAAATCCTTTTTACCTAGAGAAACAAGACTCGATTTCCATATTCCCGTTCGTTTTACCACGCGAAAAATATTTACCGCTCCGGGCAACAAGCGAAAAACGAATCGAAAGAGAAGAAGAAAAATGAGGAACCTAAGGAGGAATCTAATATAACGAGTTCAACAGAAAGGAAACGGAAGAGAAGGGCTAATCTCTCGCGCTGGGGAAATTATGAAAATTTCGGCACCAAGATAGACGAGAACGACGTCGACGGCGAAAGAAATGCGGCGAGGAGGCGAAGGCCATTAGAATCTTTTGCAATTACCGAGTTGGATTAAATTAGTACCTCGAGGTTTCGCGTGCTCGCTAATGGCCTTAACTGTTTGTAAATGTAATCGTGGATCCTTACGTACGGCAGTGTATACACGCGCAGATCTATACGTGTGCCGCGAGTGTACGTATCTCGATTTATGTGTGGAAGTTTATGTCTCTGTGTTTGAACGAAGTGTACTAGCGACGACCAGATATAGTAGACTGTACGATTGTACGACTCATCCGTCCGGCTATCATGGTGATTCGTCTGCGTGAATAGCGTTTTGAAAGCGTAATGTATGTAAACGGGCCGTGCATATTGTCATCTTGCGTCTCTCTTCTTATATTGCTTGCTTCTTTCTCACAATCTCAGAATGATATTTAATTAGTCATTATTAGCATTAGGTCTTTTTTAAGCCAAATAAATTTCTGAATAGGCAAAATCTCAATGCAGTATAATACATTAATAAAAAGAACGATTTTACTGAAGTATCTAAAAATTTAACTAGACTAACAGATCTGATAAATTTTGTTGGATCATCGAAATTAAATTGATTGCTAGAATATCAAATTTTTCGCAATATTGTTCATCATGTTTGAGATCTCTACGTAATTTTGATAATCCGACAAAATCATTTTTAGATCTGCAGTTTAGTGATTTTTAGATACTTTAGGCAAAATTCTTTTTTCCATGTGATATTAGCGACATAATATGTACACGAACTTGTTATTTTTGTATGTAATAAACATATGGTTTAAAACGAAAATAATGAAATCCGCTACAAAAATATTTCATACTTGGATTATGAATTTGTATTATGAATTTAATCTATACTTTTCAAATAATTTAATACCTTTAACGCAGTTTGAATTTTACATATAAATTTTATATATAAAGCAATTTCGGATAAGATAAGAAACGCAAAGACAAATTTCTTTTTGATTAAAATTTCTATTATCAAGATTACCTTTTTTTAGACGATTTAGACTCATCTATTATTCCCAAAGCAAAATTATGCATTTTCACTTACCTGAAAAAAGAGAATAAGATTGTTTTAATTATAACAGTTAACAGTTATAGTTAATAGAATATACTAATTTGTTTATATAATCTGTTAAATAATAGTGACTCCTTTAATTCTTTTATACTTGACAAATATTAAAATTTGATCCTATTTATTATTTATTATTATCGCATTTTTTTTTACACGGTTCGTTTAATATCAACAATTAAAATTTCCTAGAGTTTCTTAGAGACTTCTAAAAAAAAATTAAAATTATAGAGAGCTAACAATAACTTCATCACCAAGAACGTACTGATAGAATACAGATGTGTTTATATAACGTCATGAAACATGGTGATCGAAAATTCTGCAGTGTAACGCATCGATCTTATCCTTATTCATTTAACTTAAGCACGTTCCCGCAATGAAACACGATTGATGAAAGACGCCAACGAGTGAGGTTGTTGATCGCGCGTGTTGCAAAGTGATTGCTGATATCAGAAAGATTGTATAAGTTTGATAATAAGTCTTTTAATCGTCCGAAAGCATCACTGTCCAAATACATTTTCTGCAATAAATAACACATCATCGCTCGGCAAAATCGAAGTTTAATCGATTGTTTACGATGCAATACATTTCCGATAAAAAAACAAGATGTTTACTCATATCTATTATATTATTTCACATAAATATTAATAGAAAGTTAATTTTTTGACAAAAACTTTGCATGACTGAGAAAGATATATACAGAGTGTTTTCAAATTCACGCCCGAAAAATACAAGATACTTTACGCTAAAAGAAACAATTTATTCCTTTTGCAAAATTGCATCTGATAAGTAGTTTTTGCAAGAGAGCAGGTTAAAATCGTACGAGTAAACATAAAAAATTATTTATTAAATTTTATTACAAGAAAAAGTTGTTCGTTTTAGCACAAAAAACAACTTTTTTTTTTAGCAAAATTATGTCCGATAAGTAATTTTTCCAAGAGAGGTTGAAGTCAATAAATAAGCGCAAAAATTATTTATCGGAGGCATTTTGTTAAAGGAAAAAGTTGTTTGTTTTAGCATAAAGTATCACATCTTGTATTTCGCGAACGCAAATTTTAAAACACCCTTATACATAACATAATTTTTTATGAGACAAATCTGTGTTATTAAAATATATTAGAGTCTCCCACGTCATCAGTCTGTCATATGTAATATATTTAATAATGCATGACGTAGCACTACATGCAAAAGATATACAGTAATTTGATATACAGTAATTTGAATATACAGTAGTTCAAGAATATAAGAAAAGATATTATTTTGCTTTATTTGCAAATTTTGCGTGCTAATATGCAATTGAAGAGAGATCTGAGAATTCAGCCTCTCAACGTCCGTGTCATAGCGCACGAAATTTATGCATTTAATCAACTAATCCTTATGTTGCTGAGAAAGATAACGTTAAACGTCGAGAAAGGATTGGTGGATAAGAAATAAGTTGACAGCTTATCACGAGAGCTGATATCACGGCAGCTTCAAAAATTCTATAATAAATCCTTCAATCACCTACAATATAATTTACCGTTAAGTTACCGTTAACTACAACTTTTCTCTAATACATATAAATTTCTTTAAATAAATTTTCATTTATCTGCGATAATAAAAATTTTCAACAATTTTTATATAATAAATTAATTCGTTTTATTTTATATAAATATTAAAATAATTCTTAACGTTCTCTGTTTATTATTTCTGTAGTCAATAGGAAGAAAGATGGTGTTAAGATTTTATTTTTTATATTTCGCACACACAAACCAATTAAATACTTAATTAAATAATTTAATTCTTTGAGAATATAAATCTAAAACTTGAAACTTTCCCTAGTTTGAAGCGATATATATTCTCACATATTGGACGTTTCCGTTTCGGTAATATAACTACTATATAAGTACAGCAGCATAAGACAGAATAAAAAGGGATGATAGTGGAGAGAAAGAGAGAGAGAGAGGGAGAGGAGGCTCTACTGATACCGGAGAGACTTATGTGCTTGAGCTTTACCATCGCAACCTACATCTTAACCGGAAATTAGTAGGGGAAAAATGAAGCCGCGGCCACGCGCTATCGACGAAAATCACTGTGGAAGGTATTTGCAATTTTTTCGTGTATACAATTCATCATTGTCCAGACATTTTTACGTAACAAGTTGGGAGGCCGTACCAAGTAAATATAAATCTAAACATTTTGATATAACAGCACATTAAACAGGAGTAGTAACGATCTATAGGAATAACAAAAAATTATTTAAATTGGATATAATTTAATATTATGAATTTAATCATTTATTAATATTTATCAAATATAATAGATTCGATATTTTTTTTAAGTAAATTTACGTTATCCATCTTTTCTCCTTTTTTCTCCAACATGAGAAGAAAAAGAGAAAAGATGATCTGTACAAGAAGCTCAATTGAAAAGAACAGATCTAATGTGTTAACGCGAGAAAATACACAGCTTTTGTATTATACACAGCAAATATTATTGCTAAGTACGAAATGGAAATTTCGTTTCCCTAGGCCTAGATCGAATGCATTCTATTAGATGCATCCACAGGTTTTGCCGTAGAAGTTCGCACACGATGCGACTGCGGCATGGTAAAATATGGAAATAGTCAGCCCTTTAGGGCATATCTGGAATAAGCGCGTCTACGGTAGATATTAAGTAACATTAGGCCATTACTTTCGAGTCTGACTCGGCGGAACTTCGCAGGGGAGTCTGACTTTAACTCGGCACGCCTCTGCAAATTGTTCGACCATTAGGGTTACATTGCGCAAAGATGGATACGCGCATATATATACACACACCGTGCCAATGGCTGATTCGACGAATAATCCGTATCTTTTTTTCCTTTCAAGCAAATCGAATTATCGATCAATAGAATACATAAAAGTGCGACTCGATGTGGGAATAAGAAGACCAACAATGAGCCGACAATGATTGGTAATGTCATAAGGTATGAAACAGCGTGACTCCGCCAACAGTATTCATACACTTGGCGACTTTTTCCTATTAATCAACTTCTGAAATTAATTGAACGTTTATGAGACAAGATTTATTAAAATTTCTATGTTTTCCTACAAAAAATATTCTATAATTATATTACGATTTTCTTTTTCTATAATAAATTTCAATTAACTTTCTAGTATCTGTATGAGTATCCTTACTTACTTACTATTAATCATTATTATATTATTATTATTATTATTATTATTATTATTATTATTATTATTATTGTGTGTGTATATATATATATATGTGTGTGTGTGTGTGTGTGTGTGTGTGTGTGTGTGTGTGTGTGTGTGTGTGTGTGTGTGTGTGTGTGTGTGTGTACGTTAATTACTTACTTACTTAATTAACTAATAAACTAATAATTAATAAGTATAAATAAGTTAGTATACGTATACTACGTAACTAAA
>NW_012130121.1:736099-764256 GCF_000143395.1 Atta cephalotes | reverse complement strand
TATTGATATACGTTACTTACTTATTATTATATATTATTATTATATATTATTATTATTATTATTATTATTATTATTATTATTATTTGTGTATATATATATATATATGTGTGTGTGTGTGTGTGTGTGTGTGTGTGTGTGTGTGTGTGTGTGTGTGTGTGTGTGTGTGTGTGTGTGTGTGTGTGTATGTAACTTTATCCCTTTTAGAAATTATAACACAAATTGTCATGAAATTTTATGAGAATCACACGGAAAAGATATGCAAGAGATCGCGAGATATTTTATCTCGATCTAAAACAAAGCAGTTTCCGCATGACGGTCACTCATTCACGGCGTCTAACCGTTCACGAGTGTGTAAATAAAAAGCGAAGAACCTCATATTCGGGGCATATAGTACTGACTCTTTACAATACCGTGAAGCACATGTATACACATATAGACATGTACATATAGACACATGCCGATACTTGTTCGCACACATAACGGGCCACGAAAAAATATGTGACAGGTGGCGGCATAATAGTTTGCATATTCATTGGTTTTTTGGCTTATCGAGTTCGTATCAGAAAAGGCTGCTTAATTGACTTCAGATTCTTCTCTCATTAGTGCGAATGAGTTAATTCCAAAAACTATGCTGCAACGTCGAGGCATCAGAATCCGAAATGCCTTAAACGAAAGTTTAGTTGAGCAGTTAATCCTTCGATTCCACTTTCGATATGGCGCTTTTTCCAATGTTTCGATTAAAAAAAATTCTTTATATTTATTTTTATAAAAGTTGTAAGTTATTAAATTGAATCACATTATCATAACGTGGAACTGAAGGGTTAACGTGATCCAGAAATTGTTTCTTTTAAGATTCTCTAGTAATTTGCAAAAAAAAAATCCCGTCACTTCTACGAAGACTGATGTATAGGTTCGTCATATAATTTACGATATTACGTTTTACGATTGTTACTCCGCAATTACGGAACGTTATACGCGAACGGCGCATCTGTAAAGTTCAATGAGTCGTGATATTTATCGCTGAATGCGCATATAATTCTCAAATTCTTGGGGCAATTCTTTAGCGGCAGCGACGTTTACTTTCTATAGCGAACAACAATCACGATGATTCTATACTCCGATAATTGACGTGCGGCTCGTATAAAACTTCCATAGGTTACGTCGTACATCGCTTTTTTACTTTGAGCGCTTTGGTCGTCCATCGCAACGCGAACTTAGAAAATTCCGCGGGATTTTCAGAAGCGAATTCGTACACGCAGCGACAGAATTCGACGTCCCACGCGTCTCTAGACCTCATAATCAAGGATGTAATTTCGAGCAGTTATATCCAGAACAATTTGCCGGGCACTTGTCGTAGCGTCTATTCGGTTGAAAAGAGTAAATAATACCGGACGAATGCCTCGCGAGTTATTAGCGAGTAGGAATGCGCGGGAAACTTTCCAGACTGTTTCCACGGGACAAGAGAGATAAACTTGCAACATAAACTTCTGAAAATTCCGTCGTTCTAGAGTACGTGAATACATAGGCGAAATTTACTGCGGTACTTTCTAGCTTGGATAAAGTACGATTCTCTGAATTTAAGCCAGTAATTCTATTTTACTTTTCGAAGTTCTCTTCATGTTTCACATTAAATTTCTAAATAGCAAAAACCTTTTGCTCTTTCAATTTTAATTTATCCATAAAGAGAAAGAATATTAGTTTTCCTTCTTCATACTTCAAGATTACCGATATGTATGTGTGTTTTGTGTATTAATTTTCATAGATATAAAAGATTCACAGATATAAAAGCATTTTAATCATATTAGTACTTTGAAGATATATTATTTTCATTAGAGAACGAGAATTATTTTTAATTTGCATTTAATTGCAAAAAAAGAAAAATTACAAACAGGATGTTCTCCACAAACGGATATTCCCATACGTACATACAGAGAGATCTCTAAAATGGTAATACTGAATTATTCCTGCATGCGCACACCACAGCGTGACTATCACATTGCAACCGCGCCCACAGATAATTCTTAAAAGCGATCGATTTTTCTGGTAGCTACTCGGTCGACAGCAGTAAACTTGAGAGTAAAAATCGATCGTTCTGCATATGGAATCTTGAACAGATTTTCTTCTCGTCTCTGCAACTATCGTGATTTAATCTGAAATACTACGTCAGGAGAATCGCGATTTCATCTATATCATCGGTCGACCAAGTCCACAACACAATCTTAACGCAACGTATTTACAGACGGCCGCAAGCTTCTACCGGGTGTTCGATTGAGAATTTATTCGATTTTGAATTCAATATTTAATAAAATCAAATGCCATATTATTATTCATTAAATTTTTTAAATTTTCTTTATTTCATTCATTAAACTTTTGAATTAAATTAAACCATTGTTTAATAAAATTCAATTAAAATAGATATATTGCAAGATATAATCTAGTAAACACCAATTAACAGTAACGTTATCCGGAAAAATTAATTTTGTTAAAGTATTTAACAATTTAATTAGATATAAATCTGTAAAAATAATTTTGTTTGGATTATCAAAATAATTATATAGAACGCTAAAACATTAATGACAATGCTACAAAAAGCAATCAATTAAATATCCTACATAACTATTTTGATGGTTTGTTGTATCTAATTAAATTTTTAATTAAACTTTTTACTTGAGCAAAACCGTGTACTATTAATTGATGCTTATTAAATAATCGTTCTTAACACTTTTCATAAATGTGCCGATAAATATAATACAGAATAATGTATTACATATACATTCAATATTTTAGCATGACATACATTTTAAAGAAAATAATTATTGTAATCTTGTTTTTTTATCAATTAACATTGTTTTATTATATTATTTCATCATACATGGACATGTGTGATACAAATAATCGTTTAGAACAATTAGAACGTTAAAAGTTCTGTGTAGATATCAAAATGGTAATAGAATCTTTGTTAATAAAAAGAAAGAGCATTTATTATTTATATCGCGTTCTGACAATCAACAATCTACTACGCAACGTGTATACGTTCGTGTTGAGAAAGTGGCATAACTTTGTGGCCCGTAATGATTATAATCTTAACTTTTGTTACCTGTAATCACTGCTATAATAATGTATCTTTGAATTATGTTTATTTTCATCAGATTTTAATTGGAGAGAAAGAGAATAAAAAAATGGGGCTTCTAGTTTACATTGTAATAGTATTGTAAAAAACTCTTCTCTACAATGACATAAAAAAATTATCAATAGAAAAAAATTATCAATAGAAATTTGTATATCTTCTTACATTTACTCAAATATAATTCAAAGTTTACTATATTTATTTAAGTATTAAAATAAATTTATATTCTTCGTATTTATAATATTAATAATTTTTTTTAGAAAAAATATCTATCGCGCGGTGTGGAACTTTCTAAATTTTTACAGCGATAAAATATTTTTAAAAAATTGGCATATAAAATATATTTAATGAACAATGAGTCCCACATACACAGAATATCAGTAAATTTAAGAAAATAATTGATATTAAATCATATTGTAAAATCAATTTTATAAAAATTTTCGACGTTTGAAAATATTGATTTACATACTCAATCTTTCTCGATTTTTTCAAGTGACAAATCTTTACAATTATTGTATTATTTATTACCTTATTTCATCCATCAGTTGTCGATTTGATTTTGTCATCTTAAATTAACGCAATCGATTTTATATATCTCCCGTTATATCGAAAGTTGATATATATTGAGTATAAATCGATTTGTTAACCGTCCCTGAAGTCATGTATGCATAATATCTGCAAATTAATTATGATAGCAACGCAGGAGAGTGCATTGAGTGATAAGTATTAAACAGATAAATACTAAAGATTGACATTTGCAAATAAAGTGCCTCGATGCAGTCACTCTCAGTCAGTAATACCGGCAGTTGAATTAAATTTTCGAAAAAAATGGCCTTAATTATATATGAAGAAACAAAATAATTATTAAAATATAAAATTTAATATACGCAAATAAAATTATAATTAAGCAATATTCGTATACGAATCAAGGTTATTCAATATATGAGGATGGTGTGTTTTATGGATAATGCGCAATAAATATCTAACTTCAGATTTCATTAAACTATGACAACCTGTTTTCACGCGCGATATGATCATAATCTTACTAATTAGAGCGCGTTATAGAGCACGTCTCTTCGATGTTCATTCTTACTCAATTATCGCGCGCATTTAGAATTGAACGTTTTAGACATATTATACATTTTATTGTATAATAAGTAAAAATCTCTTCGATCTTTTTGATTTTCTCTAAGATATGACCTCTGGATTTAATAAGTTTTTAATAAAAAATATTTTAAAGAAACGGTTAATAGAAAAATTTACTTAATCGTTTTCGAAAGATTTCTGCGAATTTTTTGTATCGCTTTGCATTTTTGCCAAAAATATTTAACGACAGTCCTCGACGACGCCCATATAAATATAAGAGAGCACAGCACTGTTTTGTTGCTCGATATGTTTAATTAGCATAATTTCATGCCCGCCAGTACTGGCAGGTGGGACATGAGCGAACGGCGCCGCTTCCGGCAGGCATTCGAAGAGAGTCACTGCTACTTCGATGCGATTTATTTAACCCAATTACGCGGAAAAGTAAAGTGAATGCCAATGCTCGAAATTATTTTTATTATGTTTCTTACAATCAAAACTAAATACAATAGTAACTAATCAATGCATAAAAGCTTTTATTGCACGTAAAAATATACTACATAATACTACATAATACTACGTAATACTAGGTAACATCTACTATATAAAAATATAAAAAAATAAAATTTTTGAATACTTAATCTTAAATTAAATTTTAATTATCATTATGAAATGTAATATGAATGATAATAAAATATTGATCATCTATAGAATAAACAGCTATTCTTTACGAAGCTTTCTTCCCCATAAAAAAACAATTTTGTTAAAGTATCTAAACATCGGATCAAGCATGATGAACAATGCAAAAAATTCTAACGACCAGTTCAAAGTGTCTTCTACATAATTATTTTAATCCAATAAATTATTTTCAACTCCGTACTAATTCTTTCGATACTTCGATACAGCAAAACTGTTCTTTCCATGCATTTTTGTGATATATACCAATATTCCAAAATTTCAAATCTTGAAAGATTGCTGTATATGGATTTTTAGAATCAAGATTCTTTACCGTATAGACGACACCATTGATTAGCGTCATCGCTATTGTTACCTCCAAAATAATATTATTTTTACTTCTTTTCTCTCTTTCTCTGAAATGACCAATGCCGCCTGGTAACATGCAAATCCCGGCGCAATCGTTGTTACAAATTCGTGTTAGGTCGGGTCAGCTTGAGCCAAACTCGGCTCGCAGACGTGTAATCTGCCGAGCTAGCCACTAGGCGGGGTAATGATACGCTCGCGATCGGCGCGGAGGGGTATCAAGATAGTAGTAGCCACTAGTATCGCTATAGAAAGAGGTGGTCGAACGCGCGGTGGTGAGTACTTGGTGAGACAAGTCGGAGCTTCGAGACGGGAGCGATCTATATTTACGTACCTGACGCGGCGAACGCCTGATCTAGACATATAGCCATCGACCACCGTATACTGTATTTCCACTGTCATTCGCTAAACGCGAGTAAAACGGCCGGCGAAACAGCCTACAAATCTGTCATTGAATAATATGACTCGATTCTCCCGGCGTGCAATTCGAACGCTTTCTTTCAAGAACTACGTCGATAAACCTTGCAATTTTATACATATTTTTATGAAAAATTTTATTATGTTCATATTTTTTGTCTTGAAAATCTTACTGCTTTTCCAAAATATTTTTTTAAGAAAATTGCATATTTATAAAAAATTTGTAATTAAAAATTAAGACATTTTTGTTTAACAGATTATTTATTTATTTCTTTATTTCATAAGAATTCAGGTAATAATGTCATTTTTTCGAGCTATTTTTTATCTCGGACTTTGATAATTCTATCGAACGTTGCGGTATATTATTGCGTTTCCTCGTGTTTTTATGTTATGCGAAAACATTCATTCCACAGTTTCTCGCGGAACGTTAACTAATTAAACGTCAGGAAAAGAACTAGATCTATAATTGCGTAAAATTGTAACTGTCAGTAAGTGGTGCGAAATGTGCATCTAATGTAAGTTATAATAGCAAGGATGCTGCAATACACTAGGCGGGATTATTTTACGCCACTTGCCTCTAAATGCACATCGCAGTTGTATAAATTTTTTACGGGGGTACGCTCCCTTGTAATATTTTTCCATTCAGTGCGCTGTAAGTTGCCATAATCGTTATGAATTCATTCACGTCTCCAAAAAGAGATAATAAAAGGATACAAAAATTAAACAATTTAAAATATTTTCAAATTAAATTTTTTACTATATCAGAAATATCAATGATACATCCAAATACCATTAAGCTTCAGCAATTAAATATTAAGTATTGTGTTATTGTGAGATTAATTACCGTAAGATTAATAAAAATATTAAACAATGAGACTTATTAATTAACATGTCTTTCTGCACTATAATTAAGACATATATATGCCTTTATGCTAGTTTTGTTTAACAGGACATTCAGTAAATACGGGTTTGTTAACAAAGCAAGAATTATCTGTATACGATCACTATTATTAAATCTTCAATTGAGTGTCTTTAAATCTGGACATATTCCAGTTTTTTAATTGCTATCCATTCGCGACGTAACAAGCGCGATTCCAAGTATGATCCTGAGAGTTAATTGCACGGACAAGAATTCGGCTCATAGTATAGACTCTGAGATAATTTTTGTACGTGAATCGAAAGCTATTCGCTCTAATCGTAAGTCTGTAATAATACCGGTTGAGAGAATAATAGAGGTGCAATGCGCGTTGCAAAAGATATCGTACACGCAACTACTATGTGGTAATAGTAATTAACTTTGCACAAGGATGTCGCTCGTTCGACAATTTGATAGAATTAGTTTCTTACTTTTGAACAAACGCATATCCTCGTACCAACGTACACGGAAAGAACAATTTTGCTAAAAGATCTAAAATTTTACTAGATACAGATCTGAAAAAAAAATTTTATTAGACCGTTAAAATAATTATGTGTTTAAATTTCCAACAAAATTATTCTCACGTCTATATTCAGCCAAATTTTAAATCTTTCTGCAAATCATTTTTTCCGTGCAAATTTTTATAAACATATTAACATATTTCTATTTTATAAGTTAATATTTATTATACAAATTTGTATATTTGCAATTTTACAAATGTTTTGTAATCTATTAAATACAGAGACAAATTAAAATTTATTTTATTTATGATTAAACTCCACGAGAGAGAAATACGATTATACATTAAACTATTAAGATATGTATACATCATATCGATTACGGAACGTATGTCTAGGTATCAGCGCAAATAGATTATACGAGGCATTTACGTCATTATACGTTACGGAAAACAAATTACATCAGTCAGGATCCTCGCGGCTATACTAGTTAACTTATACACGCTTCCTTCGCTAAAAAATAAAGCTACACGTTTCGACGCATAGAATATAAGTCAAAGCGTCCTTTAGAAACACGCGATGTTATATATTCATATAATTCGTTGATACGATTGATGATATATCATGAGATATTAATCATGATATATCATGAGATAATCAATCATTATATTTGATTTCAATTATCGGTTATTATAAAAGAATAACTAAGCACCTCGAAAAAAATTTCCAATAGGAGTGATTGGTAAAGTTCATGTTTTGGACTGCTGACAATTAACAGCGATAAAAAGTGATCGACTATTTTTCGCTGCGATTAATTATGTACGGCATAGAATCGCTGTCTGATTTCTTACGCAAATATGCCGCCTTTCACTGAATCAAAGAATTAAAGGACTGAAGAAGAAATCTAATAATGGTGAGAGGGGACTAAAGCATGACGAGAAATTTAATTGCCTCTTAATTGCACAACTTTTTTCAACATCAATTTATAAAATTATCTGTCATTATTAAACTTATGCAATACATCAGATTAGAAACAAATTATCCACTTTATATCTTAGGAAATAAAAAAAATTACAAACGAAAATTATCATAATTTTTACAAGGTTGAAAATTAATAAATTCTTACTTTAAAATTAATATATAATATCTATTTTTTTGTATAAAATGTTGAATACAAAAGAATTATTTTTTGCTACTTGTGCTAAGAGTCGATACTACTTTCGTTTGCGGAATAAAAACGGATTGAAGACAGAAAAGCAAGATTTATCGAGTTAACTTCATTTCTTTATCTTTAAAAAAAAAACAAAAAGGTTAAATTGCCTAAAATAGCGTTGCTCGGTGCAACCCCGCATTTCAAGGTTCACCAGTAGCCTCTCTTTTACGCCAAAAACAGAAAGCTCAACGTAAAACCGCACTACACAACAGAAGATGATGTGAAGTCGAAAAGGGGCTCCGAGCTACCCTGTGTTTATACGGCGCGGTTCGCCGCCCCGTGAGCATTAGCTCTATCTTTCTACCGCCCAATCTCGCGTTTCTGAAATGCAAATTCTACCGAAACGAGCGGATGGCGAAATGAAGGGATGCAACGCGACGACGAACTAACCGTTGGTTCCCTTGATTTATCCGGGACGCGTTGCATTAGTCGCGTCGGGATGGAATGGAAGTCTCCCTAATAGTTTCAACCATAAAGTCGCGAAACAGAGTCCATCCTATTGGAGTATATTTTACTGTATTTCCAAAATTGCAGTTATATTATTAAAAATATCGAAATATATTAATTTAAACCATCAGAGAATATTTTGTAATTAATATAACGCGGAAGCCATCTTGTGCTAACAGTTGCTAATTTATATTTACATCAGGATTTAAATATATAAAAAAAAAATATTATGTCAATTACGCGTTAATAAAAAAGTTAATACCTTGTTACAAAATATTATTAGTATATTACATAAACTATATTACATAGGTATAAATTATGAACGTGAAGATAGAAATCAACTATTTCTAACGAGTTTATTTCAAGAAATACGATGATATATAGTCATCAATGTTGACATATGTCGAGTTCACAAAGGTTCCGTCACTTAGATCTGTCATTTTCTTATAGCAAATTCTCATGTGATTTTCAATAGACTTCTTATTTATAAGAGAAGGGTGTAAGAAACTATAAATTTACATTGAGAGAAAGGATTTTGTTAATTTAACAAGCCCCCTTTAACAGGTGATTGATAAATATGTGACAAATTTTGTTGTTGTGATTGTTGCTAGTCTGCTACACCAATCAATATTATTAGTAACAGAAACAAACTATATAGAATCTAACCTATCTTTTTGATAAACTTTAAGCTCATTTATAGAATTCATAGGTGATCGTGGAATCTTAAATCGTAGGAAACCGATTAAGCACAGTCTAATATAGGGAGAATACTTTGACTAGAATTGGTCAATTTCTTACGATTTGAGACCTTGTAACCGTCTACTTTTATATATATATATATATATATATATATGAGCTTTTTATTTGCTAGCTATTGATTATTTGTTACACAGACGAATTAATTTGCAATCGTAACATATTGATCGTTTTTTTTAATAAATATCACATTTGCTTTCTCTTGATTTCCTATAACAAAATCATTTCTCTCAGTGTAATGACAGACAAACATGGAACTTATAAAAGCGTAATAATTTAATCAAAAACTTCTTCTAAATAGACTAAATCAATTGATATATAAATAAAATCTGTGAATCTTTAATATATATATCATCTATTCGTCATTATTTATATCCATTTTCAACAATTAATTTCAGTTATTTTTTATTGAACTAATAAAATAAAGTGATAAAAATTACATAAAAAATGTTGTTTTAGATAATAATACAACATTTAATCTAATATCATGAAATCAGACTTACATTTTTGGAAGATTAATATTTATGAAAACTTCGAGAACAAAAAAATACCGTACGTTAATTTTATTAAATCTTACAAGAGAACTGGCACCAGCACCAATTTCGTTGTGCCTGGGGAGTAAGCCACACCCTAATAGGAAGGTGAATTCAGGATACGCCAACCATCGGGTATACAGAGTGCGACACGGGGAGTGAATTCTGTCACGAAAGAAGGGCAGCGGTGGTACTTGAACTAATGACAGGACTGCCTAATTAGCAAGACGCATTCATAGGGAATCAGTTTACGAATTATACACTTTACGAATAAACAATAGCAATATCAAAAGACTATCTAACATAATCACAATTCTTTGTAAATATTTTTAAATGTCACTTTTAGATTTCTGTATTTTTACCTTTAATTACTATATCAGCTATTGTCTCAATTTATTTGACTGACATTGAAGTTCCTAGCAAATAATTCGACGTTATTTGTCGTGTCACTTTGACGTTTAAATGACATTAATTCTCATCCTAAAATATTTCTTACATTGTTTTAATTTTATATTAATTATTTACCTTTATATTCTTATTTTAATAATATATATGTTTTCACATATATAATCGTGTTGGATTAAAGATTTGCAGTGTCACAAATAAGCAGCAAGAATTTTTAATTGATTGTTTCTTATTTGATCCTATCGTTTTTAATCGGATAGCTGGCAAATTCTCAGCAACATTAAATGCTAATTCGTAAAATAACTTCATGTTGCTTTCGGGGTTCAATAAGCCTGTTTCTCGAAGGGAAATTGTACACACGCAGCAGCCTTAATCCGCCTATCCTTCTCCGAGGCTAGCCATGTGTAATTACGATCATCAAGCCCTCTATTCTCGCGGTGAGAAAAACGGACGCTTGAAAAACCAAATGACAGCCTCTGGTGACGTAATGACAATGAGAATACCCACCTCTGCTTGGCACAGGAAGTGCTCGCTACGCCAGAGAACCGAACGGCCGAGTCGGGCCGCCGGTGTCATACACTGGCGTCTTCTTCGTGTAACGAATAAATAACTAAATTGCCGCGAAACGATTGCCGCTAATTATCGACCTTCGACAAATAACAAAAAGCGACGCGAAATGATTCGAAAAAACGTTTACTGAACGAGACGAATTAACAACGAAATCAGTCTTTGCGTGAAAGTCTTGTGGAACTGGATATTATAATAATATCCAATGTAAGATAAAAACGGAAATTTAAATTAACTCGGCAAATATGTAGGTATATCTGAAAATTATCAGGTATAAGTATACTTGCTCAATGATAAACTTTGCGACACATTTAAAATGATTGATATCTTCTACTTGGAAGTTTCTAATCATTAGTATAGTATAAAATTTCTTGAGAATAGCATTTTTTAATAAATTTAGAAGAAAAATACCGAACAATTTTTTTTAAAAATAAAGTTTAATTAGCAATAATTGAAGATCTAGAATAAGATTTCAAAAGTTCCCTTCTTTCTCTCTTAAGAATACAGAAAAATTCTTGTTGGAGCGAATACCAAAACTCGTCTAAATCATTAGCAATTTAAATCACATTATTGTTACTCTTCCATAACGAATTAGCCATTTGGTAATAGCTAGTATAGTTATCAGCGAAAAACGTAAAATAACGCGGTTATATCTTATTCGTCAACTGTGGAGAAGGACGCAACATAAATTACATATAATGATGCCGTCTCTCGGGAATTTACAATCTAAATTTAGAAGTTCTAGTTCGCTTATAGCAAATATTTGAGTCCCACGTTCCGGAGTACATTCTCACGATCTCTGATAAAGTTTCTTTTTATATATGTACCGGTTATTTGCTACTATAAAAATAAAATTCATATTTATAAATAGATAATATTTTATACCTTGTATATGTAAGGATATCATTCTTCCATATTTTCTCACTAAGATTGTACAAAAGAAACATGATAATACAGAAAATATATACAATATGCACATATGTTATATATATTATATGTATACTATGTAAAATATATAAAAATTGCATTAGTTTAAAATGAAACTAAGAAAATCAGAGATATATATACATTTTGATTAAATAATATTTCATCAAAACATAAACACTTTTATTATTTAAAAACTTGTAATATAAAAAAAAATTGATAATTGAAATTTAATTACTCTTTTAAATCATTAATTTTCATTAATATCACGAAATTGCATCCAAATTTTAAATGCTTTTCTATTTGGATTTATCACTCGTGCATCTTGTATTTCGAATAGACAAGCGAAAAGTCAATATATTTGGACTCGAGGTCAATGATCGTCCCTTTTTTATTCCGGTGCACAAATTTCTGAGAAAAAGGTCATATTCGGGTCTCAGGGGCCCAACGAACTAGGAACATATTCGCGCGCGACTCGATAAATCGGCACAATGGGATTTGGATACTGCGCGCGCCAAACAAATCGCGACTAATAAGAGGTTGATGCATGGTGCCGCGAACTGGAGGGGGCCAATACATAAAAATAAGATAAATTTTACACTCGGCTGGTGATGAATGGCGGGATGAATTATTGAATAGTTAAACACACAGCGCCTTACCGGACCGGCCGGGCCCCAGGCTCGGGCCGGGTCCGAAGCCGAATGAGATACATCGTTACCGACCAGGGCCGCTTCTTGCAAAACAGAGTCTCGAATTCCATCCTCGAAATATCTGATTGTGTCGATCAGATGATTTTTCGCTACGATGAGTTTTAATAGCTCAATTATGTCAAATAATCGAGTTTAGAATCAATTCCGATTTCGATAAAGATTCTGTTCAGATTTTTATAATATACGAATAAATATAAAAACAGCGTGTCTGAAAAACGTCTTTGTAACATCTTTTAAACATGCTTGTTGTCTGAACAGAAACTTTCTTTCACAAATTTCAATATCGAAACGAAATTCGTCTATTTTAAATAAATGCAAAAATATGCCAGATCAGGACAAAATAAAAAAAAAAGTGATTGCATTATAAAATAAAATGAAGATATTTGGCAAATATGACATATAACAAGATAAATTAAGTATGCGACGATACTATCATTACTTTTGCTTTCTGAAATGGGGATTCTATAGTTTTAATAGCTGGGAAAACTCGTAATCGCCTTCATCGCGAAACGCCTTACCAATGTTACATTTGAAAGGGTAATGGTGCGACGGAGGTGTATTCCGAAGAAATACCAACGAGACGCAAGGCGACACATATCCCGCAACTATTTATATTTAAATTCTTTCCCGACAGATTGCCGCGCCTGATAACGCAAAATTTAAATTCCATTTAAGAAAGTGTAACGAAATTCGTATAATTCGTTGGAGGAAGTCAACACAGAGATTGAAGCACATGCGTTGTTGGTGGCATAACGCAATGAATAACAATACGCGATAACGATGTTCCATATTCAAGTTTCATATTCAACTGTGTCGTGCAGTACAATTAGTTCAATTATAACAACTTCTTCTGCTCTTTATATTCGAGGAAAAATATAAAAAAATTTTTAAGTCAATACCTATTTAGAACAATTTTTTAATTTGAATTTTTTTCTATTACAATTAAAAAAAACTTGAATTTAAAGATTTTTTTCTAAACAGGTACTGACCTCTTTGTTCCTTTCTATACTTTTTTTTTTGCAACGACTAATGTAAATGAATGAATGAATTAATTTAATTTAATTAACCTAACTAACATTTAACAGTAAAACTAACATCTATAAATTTAATTAATTTTTATAAAATGTTCACGCCTTGCTTTATGGAAAAACAATCTTCGCAAATCAATGGAGATATTCGTTGGACAGCCGTGCTGATTCCATATATCAATACATTCAAAAAGATACGACGCTCGTTTCTCAGATCAGCAGATCGTAGTCGTAAAATATAAAAAAATTTCTCATTAAAATATCAAGTAAATAAAATTGTCATTATGAATACGAAGCTGTATAATTTCTTATCGCACATCGAAATTGGTCATTCAAGATTATGAAGTTTGAAAGCTCCGGGTTCAACACCTTTCCTTCTCTCTCTTTTTGTAGATATTCCTTATTTCATTTCATCTGTCCTGTCTCTTTTTATCCGTCTTATCCCTTTAGAGTTCATCTCCATGATAAGTTTTCTTTCTCTCTCTCGAAGCTCAAAGGCGTTTCGGCGTTTATTGGTCTCCTCGGGCACCTCCGTTCCTGCGGCATAAATTCACCTGCGCGTTTCACTTCGTTATGGCTCTATTCAGTGCCGTAACCACGCAAGGACGGGATATTCCTTGCTGTGCGGCCCATTCAGCACTCTCGAAACACCGCAAAAGCAACACAGCATCAACCGCGACTGGAGAATGCGCACGATGCGTATCGTCGATTGTTTAATGCTCTCTAGAGAGCAACGCATAAATGTGATGAATGCAGTCATAAAGACGTACAAATAGTATTATTATCGAGGTAATATGTTTACGCGTGGAAACAATATAGTAAAATTAAATTAAAAAGTTTTGATTGACAATGTTTATAATGAGATGCAAAATATGGAACGTATACATTTTATAGAGCAAATTCGAAGAGCGTACTTTAATTAATTTTAATGTTTCAGTTTTAATAACAGAATTGTTTCAGTAAAGTGATCCCTGACATGGGAAGATGTTTGTTCAAACTAAAACTTTATCTAGATTTATATCTATAAGTAGATCTGAAAATAATTATGTAGAACATTCAAATTAATTGCTAGAATCTTAAAACTTTTTGCTACATTGTTATCAACGCTAAAGAGTCCCACGTAATTACTTTGATAGTCCAAAAGTATTTGCAGATCTGTATTTAGCTAAAATTTGTGATACTCTGGCAAAACTTTTCACTAAAAAACATTGAATGTTGAATAGTGGAGTACCGGTAAAACTAATAACAGAATTCTATTCATTTGGCCAGTATTTATAATCAGTTCTTATATTCAAGATCGTCTTAAGTTCTATCTTGAGGTGTCATGAACCAATCAGAGGGCCGCATATTTCAAGAAGTCTTAAGTAATGTCTTAAGACATTATTTAAGACTTCTTGAAATAAGAACTGACTATAAATACCAACCATAGACAGTTTTAATAGTGGCAATCCACTATTACTACAAGGCATTTCGGGAGCAACGACTATACATAATGCAGCATCAATCATACATGCGACAAGGGGCGTCTTTATAATTGGATCGAGGTGTTAAATCTGCTGGGTGTGGCTATACACGGGAGTTATGCCCACCACCAATAATCCTCTTGTCGCGAACGTTATATATATTATATCTACATGGCCGCAACGCATCACGGCACTGACTAACGTAAGGGAAGTCTATTAAATTACAACGTGCGCGTCTACGATGTAGAAAGGTAGGTAAGCAATATCCTTCTTTAATGCAGAATGATATCGCAGATGTGATATGTGAGAAATCAGACAGATCTATTTTTACTAACAAACGAAACTTATAACGGAGAGAAATGTACTTATATGAAATATATCCGATTGAAAGAACATGTTCAATTTTACGAGTTGAGTCCTATATTTATTTCTGTATGTAGACTGACTAAAAATTATATTGCATAAATTATGCAAAATGTCATCTATAGACACAAATATTATGAATTAATTTGCAACTCGTTGAATAAAACAAAAAACATAACTTCTAATTAATATTTATATTTGATATAGATTGATATCGTCTTTTCAGAACACTTATATTATATATATTATATATTATAGTCTTGGATATATATTATAATCTTGGATACATATTATAATCTTTCATCGATCGTCGGTTAAGTATCTCCGAGTGATACAATTAATCACTAAAATCGATTTGTGATCTTATTTAGCCAATAGCGTAAATAAATGTGGCATATATTGTAAATATCGATGATGCTTAATATATAAAGAAAATCTTGGCACGCCTCGGAGGCTTCGACTATATAGTCTTCGACTGGTGGAGCAAAGGTCTTAGAAGCGGCTTTATTACAGGGCTATAAACGCACGTTATAAGGCCTTAAGGATGCGCGGCAATTACTTAAGAACTTAAGAACTAATCAGCCGAAACCTGAAACGATGGCAGCTATCCATCAAGAAATCATCGACCAGTTCGAATGGTCCTGCTATGCCTTTACGTTACTTACGATGCTCATTGAGAATTTTCGTTTTCTCGTTGTAATTGAAAAATCTTAAGTAATCCTTTGTAAAGATTACTAAAGCTATACTTTCTCATTAAAAAATCTCGTACTTTTTTCCGTTATAAAAATCTTTATTAAAAAATCTTCAGTTATTCCTTGTAAACAGGTTTTTTTTTACAAAGAATTACTAAATCTTTATAGTTTATCCTGATTTTAAATTTAATAAGTTTGCAGAAAAAAATCCAAAAAAAGAAATAATCCTATTTTCAATAAAAGGATCTCAGTGTTTGATAAAGTTCATATGCAAATTTGTAAACATATTTTTTCATTCTATTATATAAAGTAGTATCAATTCGGTCTGAGGGACTTCAAACGCAATCACAAACTGATATGAAATAACATCACAAGTTTTACATTAACCGTCAATTTTAATGATGTGTTAATAAGTATCTTAAAATATTGTAAAGATTTTATTGCCAATATTAACTTCTTAATATTCTTATTTGTATCAATGCGCCAATTTAGGAACAAAAATCATTTTTCAAGTCACATTTGACCAATAGAAAAATTTTTTTAATATTTTTTTATTTCATATAAAAAGAAAATTTTTAACGTTAATTAATATGAAATTTAAAAAAATTAATACATTTTTTATATGTTTACTATATGATTTTAAATCTTATTCTTAAAAAATACAATATCTAAGTAAAAAAATAATTTATAAAAATAGTTTTGTGCACTCATACGTTCCTACATCATTGATAAAATCTATTTAATCTATTTTGATAACTAATAAACATCTGTGAAAGAGAATACTCTGACGTATGCATTTCTACGTGGCTACCGGTGTCGCGCGAAAGAATTTCGAAACTGCTAATGGGCGAGATACTAGATTGTGCTTCCAGTGAGTAGGGTGGCGGAGTGCGATTTGCGTGCTTAAAGGATCGTTCGGAGGTGGAATCGCGCGAATGATGGAATGAGAAAGAAAAAGAGAGAGAAGGCCTGTCCGTCTTGTGGAGAAGTGCCATGGAGGTGAACGAGAGCGAAGAGCTGACAGTCGAACGAACGGGTCAAGATCGGGAGAGAGAGACTGACTGAAGTATAATCAGGTTTCGACTGAGTCCGCGGCCGCGTGTAATAACAGTAATCCCTCCCTGCGCCGGTAATTTGGCTGTTCGCTCAAAAACTCCAAATTATAGAAGCTGCTGTCATTAGGCCGCGGCGAGCACTGTACGCGCAGCATCGCGTTGCGTTCGTTCGCTTCCCCGAACTCGACAGAATTTTGGGGGAAACTCGACAGCAAGTTCACGTCCGATCGTTAGCGATAACGTTCTCTTGACGTTGACAAACCCCGCGGCCTGGACATTTTACAGATCTTTCGGTGCTCGAAGTATGAGGATGATACGATGTTCAACGGTTCTTCACTTGGATACTTCTTGTTAGAGTTAAGTAGCTGTCAAGATGGTCTGTGATGCGATTTTCGAAGTGAAAGTAATTGGCAAGTAGAAAACAAGTAAAGAATAAAAGAGAAGTATAATAGAGATCTTTTATCATGACGTATTGATTGCGTACGGAAAAAATGATTTTGCTGAAATATTTGAAAATTCAGTTAGAAAGATCTGAAAATAATTTTAAACTATCAAGGTAATTATGTAGAAAATTCAGAGTAACTGCAAAAGATTTTGATATTTTATCAGCTTTAGCAGCCTACATAATTATTTTGATAATTTTCAACAAATCATTCATAGCTAAATCTTTAGATACTTTAACGAGACTGTTCTTTCAATATATAATTTGATCTGCTTCTAAAATCTTCTTTCTCACAGTTCGTATAATTCAAACAATCACAGATATTAAAAACACATTATTATTTAAAAAAAATTTCAGCGTTATACATAATTTTTGCAAACAAAAGTTTGAATAAATTGCACTCGTAAGCCACAACAATGTTAAAATTGTATACAATTAACTCTAAATATTCTCAGCAGTATTTATTAAATCGAGAAAGCCTCGCTATACACGATATCCACTGCTATACACAATATCTTTATCGATTGTCGCAGTCTTTGATAATTCATTCGCACATTCGGAGATCGAAACAAAGCGATATACTGCCCGCGCGAAATAGTATCAATCGAAATAGAAATAGAATTTCACAGAATGACACTCTAAACGTGTGCTTATATACTTTCTAAAGTGCATTCGCCTAGAATCGGCGGAGCCCGAGGGAAGGACTTCTTTGAGCGAAGGGATCCTTAGGAGCTAAAGCAACCGAAGAAGCGTAAGGGAATGAACCGGGCTGAAACCCTGCAGGCATTTTCTGGCAGAGCCCCGTTCGTTCTCCGTGCTTCTCTCTTTCTCCTCTCTCGTATCGTATCAAAGACGACTCGAGGGAAAGGAATGAGAAGAAGATCGTCGATCGTTGCCCGTATGCCTCGAACGACCGTTTAAAACTCCATTACGCTCGTTCGTGATCCTTAGCGCGATCACGGGGTACGTTCCTCACCGTAGAAGGCATCTACGTGAACTGGAAAAGGGTTCGACCGATTACTCAACGTGACACGTTGATCTCGAAGCTACGGGGAAGGAATGAGATCGTCTTCAACGTAAAGAAATTGACGATGCTTCTTGAGCCTGCGGGTCCACGATCGTAATCGTAGAAATACATTGTGCTAGAATAAATATTCGAATAAGCCCTTACAAATATCAAAGAAGCAATGGCAACTCAATTCTTTATGTCAATAACGTTCTTATTGTTTTGAACTTCTATGTACGTCAAAATATAAATTAATTCATTTTTGTAATTGAATTGCTTCGTCACGAAGTGAACAACATCCATATCAATGCATTTAAATTTGAGTCAATTTCACATTTCTTGAGTTAGATTGTTTCTTCATCATTTTAGTTAACAATATGAAAAAAGGAGCATAAAAACCGCAATCACAAAATCCATAATCTTCAAAATTATAAGATATATTTTAGTTAAATTAATGATACATTGATTAAGACTCATTAGAAGTAGTGATAATGTATATAAGTTTAAATGTGTGAAGCAATTATACAAATTTCTTTTTTTGTAGATTTTTGTATAATTATTATTAAAATATGTCCGTGGCTACACTTATTATCAAAGTAAAAAATGGATACTTCTCGCGATTCGCATCGATTAATAGTGATACTAATTGCATAGTGTATCTTTATATTTTAAAACAAACTTTTTTTTTCATTTTCTTTCCTTTTAAAAACATATTTTGTTTAAAAAACTAAATATTCGTCACATTACTTTTCTATAAATTTATAAAAATTCATAAAGCCTTTCTCGTCGGACGCCATAAAAGTCAAAGTTTTTTTCAATGAGAAAACGTAAGATATATTAAATAAAAGTTCCAACAGCCTTCAAAAATTAATTCAGTAAATTAATCATGTCTCCTGCCTCGCGATACTTTATGAAGACATTTAAGTGGGCACACAAGACATCAAGTGGTTGAAGTTAATGGGCTACCCTGTATACGTATATCAGTTGCTAGCCTTCGCACATGTTCGCCTTGAGTATCGGCGAGTCTGCGAAGTACTCTGCATTTGGAAGTGCGTCTGCAATGTGTCGTTGAGACCGCGATCCATTTCGAGGTTAACAAGGTTGCGGAAGACGCGGTTCGGAAGAACACGGGCTCGAAGGAGAAACTCGGTACGGTAAGATTTTAGTCTTCCGCTTCTACGCAATCAGCCGAGCCGCTCCATCTCTGTCGGCTTAGCGGCCAACTACCCTAGGTGCATCCTCCTTTTGATGCATCGAACGCGCCATGCGATTTAGCAACCCCTGGCGATTCGCACACATCCGCATGTAAGGCGCGTGTACGCACTCATGCACGCAGGGCGCGTGCTCGCGAGCGAAAGAGAAGCACCTGAGAGCATGCGAGAGCGTCATGAGAGGATTAAGAGCTTACCAGATTGGTGCAGATTGCCTTAATTTCTCAAGCGTCCGAGCGAGACACACAATCTCGCGGCGCGAAGCGATGAAAAAATTCTCTGGCACTCGATTTGCTAACGCAATGAGATACTAACGAAACGCACCTGTTTTCTTCTTTTTAGCTAAATCGACGTTGCGATTTCTTCGGTAAGATTATGGCACTAATCACATGTTAACTCTGAGTATGTTAATTTATAAAATTTTTTACAATATTTTAAAGATGCTTTAAAAATATTTAAAAATTAGTATCTTTTGTATTGTTATGTTACTTACTAATTTAATTTGTAATATTATAATACGTACTCCAGCTTTGGTTTAGAACTGTGTTTCAAGGTAATAATCGGAAAGATTCACGTAAAAAAAAAATCATTAAGCACCAAGATTCATTTTGAATATTTTACTTGTTTTATTTCTCAATCATAATTCTTTACTTATTATTTTATAAAAAAATATTCGCTTAATTTTATAATCTATTTTCATCTACCATTCGAAGAAATCATATTATTTTGCAGAAAATAAAATATAGAGCATTATATACTACTTTTAGAAATATCAATTGTATATTGATATTCAATGTGTATAACACGTAAGTATTCTTAAAGTGGAATTTTGAAAGTTTAAACGTTTCTACTTGCTTAATTATTTGTCAATTTGTTCACACCTTTTTTTTTAAGCAATCAACCCACTGAACTACAGAACAACGACAGAACTATGCATAGCTATGCTGCAAATGCTTAATTCCATTAACACACGCGAGCTTGATTAAACACAACGTAACAAAACTTTTAGGACACATCAATTATCAAACTCAACTACATCAACATGATAAAATATCGTGTAAAAATAAAAAAAATCATAAATTAATGTTTCTATTATGTCTCACGAGAATAAGAAATATCAAAATATATTAAAAATTATTTTTTAAATGTAATATATGCATTATATAAGATTTTGTAGACTTGTTAACCAACTTGATATTTTGACAGATAAAATTGTATTTAGATCAAACTACACAGGATGCTTTCTAATAATATTACGAAATACATAATTATCAAGTGTTTCGTCAAACACGAATGTACGTATCTCTATAAACAGATAGGAACTTACATTGCAATACAGTTTCCTCGAATAATCATGGTGTAACCGTTTGCGTCTAGAAAAACTAAATTGGCGTGAGACAGAAAGCACAAAGAAGGAGCATCGCACGTTCGATTTGATGCGGGAAAAATAGCCTGATACACGTGTTCCAGAACAAACAAACACGCGACCATACATCTTATTCCGGCTCCATCATTGTTAATATATAACCGTATCTTGTCTGACAAATCACAAATGATCGTTTGCAGGCTTCTGGCTTCTCTCTAATTCGCCGCATATGCATAGGAAATAACATTTTCTGGCGACCCATGCACCTGCAATTTCGTTGGTCATCAGTCGCAACATTATGAACGTAACGACGGATCTTTTGTGATGTGCCTCTATTATTACGCCTTGAAAACTGCTTCATGGTACTGAACATTATTTCCTTTTGCGATGAAAGCATTATTTTAATCATAATGCGATCATCGTTTTCATATGTCGAATAAAACTTGAAAGACAAGAAATTATAGAAAAGTCAAGATAATATTATATAGGAGTCGAGATAATATTATATAGAAATACAATATTATATAATTTCTATTAAATAAAACTATTAAGTTTATAAGCCATGAGAAACAATAATTTTGCACGGACACAATCTGACAAATACGTTAATCAAACAAACATGATTAAATCAGAATTAGATTCTTATTATATTTTATTTTTCTTGAGCATAAATGGTTTTAGGAAAAATAAATAAACTTTAATATTAATTTAATCAAATATGTAATATAATATTTGATTAACTATCGAATAAATTAAAATAATGTGTTTAAAATATTCCATAATAAAAGATAGAAATTAATTATATTTAATAAAAGTATAATTTCGTAAAAATCTATGATAATAAATCGTTTATAATCAATTAATAATACAAAATCAAGTGTAAGCGTACTCAAATTACTCATGCGAGAACGTCTAATCTCTGAATGAATACTGAGGTACGTCTGTGAATCAGTCATCGACTTAACTTTACGAGCAAACGCACAACTTTACGTGCGAACACTCGGCTTCGTTTCCCCATTAGCATGGGCTTCGGACGCGTGAATTATGTATGCGTTTCGAACTGCGATACTTCGGAGCCTTTCAGAACTAATCCCATAGTCTGCTTTTTAAGTCACTTCAATAATTGAGCGTGCGGAAAACATTCACCAATTAAACCATAAAATGTTAAATCACACTAAAAGGACTAATTTTAAGATTTTTACGCGAGACAGCGATTATGCGCGATTTTATATTTTGTAAAATTATATTTTCTGTTATAGTTTATTAATATTTCGTAAAAGTTTATTTTTATATACGAATATTTTTTGTCTTTTTAATTACATTTTTAATTATGATAATCTTGTATTTATTCCCTTCCTTATTTAGTCAATAATTATTTCCTACTCTTCTTAATTACATTAGAATGTGCAACATCACCATCATCTTACTCATTAATTAAACATTTACTTCTCTTTGTGAGCAAAACTCGCTGCCGTAATGTTCATTGGTTTTCAAAAGTCCTTTTAAACATAAATTTTCGTTTATCTCCTATTTTTATATTTGTAAGGTCAATATTCCTCTTCAATATTTAAAGTCTTTATTTAAGTATGTCAATTTGATATTCCTAAACGCATTTCTAATCCTAAATACATCAGATCATTACACTTCATCTCAATACTTTAAAACGAGAACGACTTGTATCATTTTACAACTCAAAGATAAAAAGGATCGAGTGTCACGCATGTAGCACTACCTTCTTTCCGTTTCTGAGTCACAAAATAACATCAGTCGTTCTCGTTCCGTCTGTCGTATCGATTTAACGGACTCGCACCGACCTCTTTCCGTTCCGACGCCGTCTCTTGGTGGCATAGACGGTCCCCAGCTGGCTCATGGCGACGGGGTTGTTGGGGCCCGATGCCGACGTCGGAGTCGGCACCGGCGCCGAGGTAGGCGTCATCGCGGGATCAACGACGTGGGGCTGAGGGTGAGTGGCGGTCAGGGTGAGTTGAGATCCCGGGGGATAGCATGCCGCTGTCACGTAATCCGTCGGCGCGAGGGACGCGGTCGGCGGTCCACAGATCCCGGCAATCCCCGGTGCACCACCGCCCCCGCTGCCGTTTCCACCGCCGCCGCCACCGCCACCGCCACCGACACCGCCGCCGCCGCCGCCGCCGCCGCCGCCGCCGCCGCCTCCGCCGCCGCCGCCACCACCGACACCGACACCAACACCCCCGACCACCCCCAGCCCCGCCGAGGCGGTTCTGTCCAGCGCGTACACCGTGCAGACCGTGACGCCCCTTGCCTCTAGCGACGACGCTACGTCATCCTCTGTCACCGTCGGTGCCACTGCCACCAGCTGTTGGCGTCGGGGCACTTGCTCCTGATGACACCACCGTACGCGCGCGGCCGATTACAACACGGCAGCTGCGACAGCTGTTACCACCGCAAATTCGCCCTCTCGAGCGAAGTCGAGCGACCCAATGTCCCCTATGGACGCAGGATTCCTTTAATGACGAATCGAGATCGGGCTCTCTACACGTCTATCACTCATCAATTGACATTTAACAACTTCGACGATAAAGAATAGCAAGCTGTCATTGGATCGTAAATGGAAATAGTTTAGTGGACTGGATGACTTTCAAAAAGTACGCATCAAGTGGTTCACTTTTGTTCCCTAAATTTCATAAAAAGTTGTGATGCGTAGCGTCATTAGAAAATCCTCAGGCTTGGTCAACGACTCATGGGTATCATTCACAACATGAAATTCACGATACACTGTACACAAAGCAAGATCATGTTTCCACCATTCTCTACGGAACAAGTTCACTGTCACATGAAAATCACGACGCGACATCAATCAAATTGCGATCGCTAGTCATTCACTTTCCCATCCTTTCGAATTGGAGTCAACATTACGATACATCATGGAGAACAGCAGCAACGTTTAGAACACTTGGTGCCATTTGTATAGCTACTAACATTTTTAGCCCGGAATGGAAACGAGGGATTCACTCTATCCTCAATATTACAGATGGTTCGAGCGCGTTATCTAATCCTCACTGCAAATACACATAAATCTCACTCTCACTATCCCGAGCGCCAGCACCTTTTCAATATTTGGTACCACTCGATATTATTATCATCCAGTTGCGTGACGGTCATATGACGCGATATCTCGGTATATCTGCCCAGAACACTTAAAATATCCAGTTGGTCGACACGAGACGCTTATCACTAGATTCTCAATCCGGTCGTGTCACGTGTGCGCGAAAACTGACTTGCATGTCCTCACTCATCACACGATCGTCCTCACGTCCCCCCTCCCACCCCGGATCGGTGTCACAGTCCCTCCCTTATCTGTCTCGAACAGGAAAGAGAAAGCCATCTCTTTCCCCTACCATAGTCGCTCTTCTTTCACCCTTGCGATCCGTCGGAATTGATTAATGTGAATCACCGAATAAAATGATCCCGTTCGCCGAATCGTCGAAGACCTGCTCTAGAATCTATCTGCACTAATACGCTCAACAGTGCTGGAGAACTCAAAACCAGTAGCGGACGCGAGGTCTAATTGGTAGGTTGGTGGCGGGAACCCTCGTGCTGGCAGATTCACGGTAACGGAGTGAGCGCGTACGATGCGGTGCTCGCTTCGTAGAAGCGTATCGTATACTGGAGGGCCTGCCGGGCGTAGCATAAGTCAGGAGAGCGTGGCATAGATCGGAGAGTGGAGGCGCAGGCCAGTGGTGGTGGGCCCAGCAGAGGAGTAACCCTCCATGGGTCGACCAGGAGACCGGCCGCTGGTTTCTATCCATCGTGAAGCAGGGTCACCACTCTGACTCCCACCCGCAACGCTCGCCACGCCTACGAATAAGCCGAAGAGACCAATCGTAGTGCCAGCATGGCGCTACTGGCCTAACCACCGCGGAACCACCGATGAAACGATACCATCGCGCGCGCCTCGAGATTCCACCTACTCCCGGCGTACTTTTCCTTCTTCCTCCGCATTCGCGTCCTCCTCCTTATGAATCCGCGAACCTGTACGTAGCGCCTATCTGTTCTTGGAAACGCATTGATAGAAACGCGCGAGTTATTTGACTCCTGGAACAAGTCTGGAAGAATGGATATTTTTCTATCAGGCGGAAATACTGTATAGTTCGTTTCACAACGAATATTGTCAAATGAGAAAAGATGAAATGGATTCTCACAAAATGGAAATAAATGGACAATAATCATGAGCATTGCAGTAGCTTATATTATATCATTAAATTATATCACAGAACACGAATGAACCAATCTTTTCAAATCTCAAACGCCAAAATATATAAGAAATTAATACTGACATTGAAAAATGATTTGATGAAATAAAATGAATATTGTGATTCTGAAAATAGAACAATTGATGATAATAAAAATCAAGTACCTATTAACAATGCAACTTAAAACTATGAGATTATAATGTAACATAAATTTGAATATGTCATAATTTTTAACAGTTGTCTTTCTGTCTCATTTAATCTGCTTTAATCACCTAATATAGACAAAAAATTAAATAAACAAAATTTTCCTCACAAAGTTAATCGTCACGTACTTTAAAATTGATTCGTATGTCAAGTTAGAGAGAATGCACATCTTATGATCTATTATAACCCTAGAATGCTATCAATACGTAAATTTTATATACAAGTGAACAAAATCATTAAGCATTAAGCTGTGCTTTCAGGAAGTTTAATACCATACTAAAACTAGAACAAGTAGAAACAAGCTTTTCAAAATTCTGTCCATTTTTTATACAGTTTGGACTTTCTGTTTTAGTCAATATTGTAACAGAAAACGTGATAAATTCAACTTTTAAGCAAATATATGTTATTATTTCGTTATATATTTTATTTAAATGTTACAAGAAAAATATACATATATTATAATTGGATTACATATTCCATATCACTTCAAGATTGAATTGATAATCTACTTATTCTTTCTTTCCTTTTAAAGTTAATAATTAAGTTGATTGTCTATATCTATAAAAGTTTAGAATACAAATATTGTTTATTAAAAATGTGAAATATATAAAAAAAACTTGTGTAGCGTTAACTAAAAGTGACCAATGTTCCATAAAATTTACGTGTCAATAGCAATAATACATCATTCAATAGCGACAGCATTCAAGAGTTATACCTGCATCTATAGACATAATAATATGACGTTTCTTCTAAACATCGATCACATGCATTGTGTTTGGTAATCCAATTGCAGACCACAAAATAAATAAATTGCCGGCCATGGCGCACGATAAGCTAGACCGGAACAATAATAATGTTCCGCGATCGTTGACGATTCTCGTGCCACGCATCATCATCCTGTCGGGTGACGCGTATGACACACACGTTCGTCCGGGGACACGTTTCCCTCTTATCTGAAGAGTCTGGCTCTTCGTGAACAGTATCTGATGGCGAGACATGAGCGATATCACCGTGGCTAAAAATGACAGCAGTTAAAGCGAACGTTGATATCGATTGTATAGCAATATTACGATCAAAAGGAGATCAACAGTCTCGCGGGGGGGTCGCGACGAAAGCGATTTCTCATGCACCCCGATGTATATCGTAAACTGATATCGACAAGCCGGATATATGCCGAAAACGAGTTCGTCGGTGATCGAAATGCTTGGGCGACACGCAACGCATCGCTTGGCTGTTGGCAATATTTTGTATTATCAGCGACGATACGTCGAACACGGATAGTTTCCGAACATTATTGCGATATATTTTATTTTTTGAAGAATCGTGAGATATAAAAGTATCAACAAATCTAGATAAGATACAGTTTACCTTTACAAGAAATTATGAGTAATATATATAGTATTTGACTAAAAGGCGAATAATCTAAGATCTTCATTCAGTTTTCATATGAAATCTACACTTTTTACATCATTCTTCAGCCACCGGATGACGCGAGTTAAAACAGCACGAGCCGTCCGTCGCTTGCACCGCGCAACATTAAGATTAAAATTTTATTATATAATATTTAATTTTAGTACATAATAATTTCAATTGTGCAAATTATTATTTCTTAAATTAGAAGAGAAGCTAAGAAAAAATAATTGACTTTAAGAAGTTAGCAAATAATATTATTAATACATTTCCAATTTATATTTAAGTTTTATCCATTTAAGGTAATCGTCATCAATATTGTTTATGATGCAACATGATTGTGATATTTTGTAATTTATCGAAGGAAATCTACAAAATATATATTAATAAATATTATCCTAACAAATTAAAATTTTTTAAATCAAATTTATTTTTAATGCAAATCAGCAATTTTATTAAAACTTAATAGAAATCGTTAGAAATAGTTATATTAAAAATTAACCGTAACAAATTGCGACAATTTTTATCGGGTTATTAAGTTAGTAATTTTACAATTACTAATTTATTCAATTCTGTATTCAACAAACTTAATTTTCATGCTTATGATTGTTTGAGTCTCATTTTATCTTGGCGTCGTAAAGAAATCTTCTAGTTTTCATCACAAAGAAAATAATCTGCTTGACTATAAAGACAATATAATCATTATTTCCGTAATTACAGTAGATTTCGTATAGAAAACTTTGAATTTTCAACTTTAATATTTTTACATCAAATAAATAAAATTTCGTAAATAGAATTTCATGTTTAATGTCGGATGAACAACGAAAATATCCTCCTGTATCTTTCACATCCAACACGGCAATCTGCTTTTTCAGAATATCATACCACTTGCTTATTATCGAATAATAAATATCCCATGCTCTGTCTTATTTTAATAACGTATTACACACCTTTTTACGAAAAATCTCATTCGCGTTAAGAACTCATTTCACGCATGCGGCACCAGAACGCTATGCGGATGCTACCTCACGTCGCTCGACTTTTTACACGCGAGATTCGCGGCGTGTACCAAGCTCTCTCTCTCTCTC
>NW_012130121.1:728939-736079 GCF_000143395.1 Atta cephalotes | reverse complement strand
CCCCCTTTTATCTACAGCTGACTCGTCCTCGTCCTCTACCGCCCTTCCTTCTCATTTCGTCCACGTATATTCTATCTTGTCCTGTCTCTTCTCTTTCGTCTGAGTCACGCAAATTCGGGCGACGTAGCTCGTTTACTTCTTCGCCGGAATCGAGATCTGACAACTTTTACTTTCGTCTCTCGTCTCTTGGCGCACATATGCACATCGATGCCCCTTAATTATGAAATTTAACATCGCGTAACTGACGCGCCACTTTTTAATATGGATACGTGCGATCGAGTTCAAAATACGCACGCGGCACGAATTCAAATAGTTTTATGAATAAAAAATTGTAGAGAATTGAAGAGATACGACAAAAAATTTTATAGAATATTTCTATTGTAAATGATTTGTATAATATATTATTCGTTTCTATCAAGAAATATAAAATTTAATTACATTATAAAATGTAATTGCTGAAAATGATAGTTAAGAAATCTTTTAATTCTTCTTTACCGGAAAGAAAATAATCTCCCTCTTTGAACGCAATGTAGCCATTGTCTCCGTAATTATAGTAGACTTCGTATATGAGAACCTCCTATTTTATGACTTTTCATCACCGATACATATACTAGCCAAGGAATTTTAATATATTTGTCCTATATTGTAAAACCGATTGCATTAGTTGACAGCTTCATTTAAAAAAACAAATAAGAAATAAGAAAAAAGATAAACCAAACTCATTAATATATTATGTATATAATGCATTATGTTTGTAAGACATGCTCTTATGATTGTATCGCTTATCTTATGTTAATTTCTTGCAATATAAATTCGATAAATAATTCTATAAATTTTAGAGTATATCTATTTTGAAAATCTTATAATTTTTCTCTAAATAAAACTTATTATAATTCATTATTTCAATGTATTTCTTATCTTAAAATATATACTTATCTTAAAATATATACTTTCAATGTAAAAGTTAAATTAAATCTTTTATTTTTTTTATAAAATAATTTTCCGCAGCAAATCAATAATGATTTAATTAAATTAAATGTAATAATAAAATGAAAGATATTATTATTGCAATAAAATATCAATGTAATAGAGACTTTTTTTCATACAAAGAATCACATTAATGCAAATTTGCAAGAAAAAACATTATCTATAAATGGAACAAACGTGTCATATATCATAGATATTATATCATAGATGCATCAATAAAGATATAATATGTAGTATATCGCGCTTGTTTCATGTAATGGAAATATGATACTGAAATTACCTTCAAAGAAAACAGTATATATCTTGGAAAACAGTTAAAAGATAACAGATTTTTCCAACAAGATTTCGAATAGAAGAAAAATAGTGTGAGAAATTAACAAACGCAATATCTCTGTCATTGTTTTTCCTCTTTCATTACTTTATACGATTCTGCAATGGAAATGTCCATGTTGGTGTATGATATATTTATTAATCAACTATTGTTACTGTACGTATTGTTCAAAAAACTATTAAAGCCATCGAAATAACAAAGAATAAAAAATTAAGCAATTCAACACATTTGTTTAATCCAAAAAAGTATTAATGCAAAAGGAATGAAAGAATTACAAGTGTTACGATATCAACTCGTTATTTTAAATAATCAAAAATATTATATTGTTATTGAAATATTAATTACATGAGATATTACTAAAATATTAATGCATTCATAATACTTTAAAGATATATAGTGATAATACTTTAGAATTATAAGTTAACAAAACATATATTTCATCAAAATTTTCCTGCTTTCCAATCAAATTATTATATTGCAAAAATTCAACACACTGGTTCAACACTATGATCACAATCGCAAGAACTTTTCCAGTTTTTATTCACAATGGAAAAACTGTGAGAAGCAGGCTTACGTAATTTTTTCATTGTTACAGGAATTACAACAGCACATATGGAAATTCACACATGTAATTCACACCTGCCCTTGCTGTGAAAAATCAGATATCATCAGTAAATACATATAGATATAATATGAGAATCAAACTTCATTAAGCATTATTATTATTATTATTTCGTCCAATCCTTTTGTATTATTTCAGAATGTAAAAAATTCTAATATCGGTGGAATATTATACCGCGAATTTAATTCTAAAAGCGATAATATTTAAAACTGGCACAATTTACTTAATGTTAGACTAATTTAACAAGATTTACGAGGTCTGTAAGCCATCTGTTTATGCCACATTTTTTGTAATTTATTCTCATGAATATTATAATAAGCATTTTTTTGCCGTCCATCTTGCTAATATATTACGTCAGACATTGGATATGTATTTTACTCTGTATTTATGCATATTTAAAAATGAATAACCTATGTAACTGCAATGCGGGCATGTTTGGATATTGAATCCGACATACAGGTGTTCGACGTTTGCTGATGCAGGAATCAATCTTCCGCGAGAATTGCACGAGACGAGAGTCATTTGCATCGCATAAGTTGCGCGTAGTAGGTACTTATGAGCAGTACTTATGCAAGCTACATACACTTTGTATACACGGAGAACTTTGCGGAGAAAAGAAACTTGCTAGCGCAAAACACATGAAAATTTTATAGAATTTATAAGGCAAGTTCTTGGAAACTAAACTTTTAATTGAAATTTATGTTAGCGCGTTGATGAAACGTTAACACATTAAATATTTATAATGTACAAGCAATACATATAATATATTTGTAAAATAGTTTAAAGCACATAATGCAGTTTCTTTATAAATGCACGGATTTAACTTTCCTCATTCACATGTTATTTTTTAAATTTATATTTTATATTACATGTATACTCGACGTATATATAATGTAACGTAGAAGATAAAAATTAACTATTAAGACTTACATATTTTTGAAGACTTATATATTTTCTTAAATATAAATAATGAAATAATCCCGAAAAATTGTTGTAAAACATATAAATTCACTTTTAAATGTAATACGTTCGCCATCTATTGGTGAAACCTTTGACTATCCCTTCAATATACGATGAGAGAGAATATCTGCCGGTAGGCCTTGCATTTGGCTTATAATCTGATAATTACTGATATTTACATCGTCATATAAAAAAAGTTTTTTAATCAAAATTTTATTTATGATTTTCTAAATATTTCCTAGTTTTTAAATAAAAATTTTAATAATAGGAAAATATAAAAGAATAAATATGTTTTACGAATATAATGTCATTTTTCACGAGAAGATATCGTTTATTGCAAATATTTTATATTGAATTAGATTGATACTTAGAAAACATGTACAAATTAAAATTCCAAAAAAGATTTTGCTCTTTAATTACATTCTATAAACTTGACAACTAAAATACAGGGACAATTTTAATTTTAAAAAATTCACAGTTTCCAAACTGATCCAAGAATATATCATTAAAATAATTATTGACTTTTTAAAAATATCCGGAAATGTGTGTGTGTGTGTGTGTGTGTGTGTGTGTGTGTGTGTATGGATATCGGGGATTCCTATTCCTACCGTTAGTTTCCGCAATCGTAGCGATGTAGAAATCGTTTTTAAATTCCACGAAATCTAAAGAGAGGCGAGTGCTATGATTGCATGTAGTTACGTTTCCGTAGACATGGACGGGAATGAGCGACTCCTATACGCGGCTTTCCGGGAAACTTTTTCCTCGCGTCACCGGCAAAAGCGATCACATGCGATTTACGAAAAAAGGGAGAAATAAAAAGTTGTAAGGGGAAGAGAAGGAAGGGATCGCGATCGAGTGGATCGTGGTCGTCTATCGCTATTTCGTGCCCTGGGAGTAATGGGCGCGTTGGGGATAATAGGCGAGCGTACAACAACGAAAGCGCGGCTAACAATGCAAAAGTGAGGCTTAATTAGATAAATCATTGTTTTGAAACGTGAGCCTGCAATCAGGGTCGCAACTAGCACCCGCAATTGATGCAGCGATACCGTCGCTGCGCCAGCGCGACACGGCCGCGCACTGCTCGTAATTGCGTGCTATGAATAATTACTTCTGCACTACCTGACCAGGGGTAGCCAACTGCGAGACGGTAGAATCGCGCACCGCGTCTCTCTTTTACATAATATTATTAGCAGCACCAACTTTTTAGAGAGAACCAAAGGGGGTAGTCAAAGATATAAACAAACATTTGCATACAAATTAATACTTTTAAACAGCAAAAGCTCTCATTTATCCCCACATATAAAACGCAAAATATATGTAATTTCTCTTATACTTGAATAAGTTATATATTAATTCAAGTTACATGAAAAAAAATGTTGAGTTTATCAAACATTTAACATTAGCCAACAGTAATTTAATTGGAGATAATTTTATTAATTCAATGACAGCATTAGTGAAACAAAGTTTTATTAAAACAACATAACATTTTTGTTAATAAGATTTAATTATTTTCGACACTACTGTTAGCAAATGCTGTTAGTACTGTCATTAATACGATCATTAATTAATGCATTGAGAGAAACAAAATTATTTTCAAATAAGATACTGTCAGTTGATGTTTTTAATTACATACTTTTTTTTGTGTAACAAAAAGTTACAAAATTCTAAAGTAATGTGTACAAATAAAAGAAACTTTATAGATTTATACAGAATGTTTTAGAATATTTCGTAATTATGAAATAAATAATTTAAAAAAAACAAGACAATATAAAATAATAGGATACATAATTTGGATATATAATAGGATACATAATCGTGTAACTTGTATGTTAAATATAAAATAATATTTAATACAAGAATTTAAAATTATATTTAAAATGTTGTAAAATGTGTATGTTTAATTAAAATATACCTATGTTTAATTAAACGTAAATAAAATAATTAATATCATTTTAAAGCCCTAAAAAATTTTTAAATATAAACTATTCTGATAGCATCATTTTCAATTGTAAGAACCATTTTGCTCAAAATGCAAAATCGCGTTTTTTTCTTGAGAAAATTTAAAAGAGTGTAATTCTTAATTTTTCCATTTCTTCGACTTATTTCGCGGTGCGTCTAAAAGCGAGTATATCCGACAAAAATATCACGACGGAAATTCAGAGGCTTGTGGAAGCTCTTTCGTGATGTGCAGCCGCAGCGCATCAACTCTCGACCGTCAATTTTTGAACATGCATAAACAACCTGCCAGTAAAGTCTCAGAACGACTGAGGTTACCACAAAGTCGGCCTCCATCTTCCTACGGGTAGAAATCCAATTCTTTCCGCAATATATCCAGTCGAACGAATTAATGCAGACAACGATGCGTACGAAAATTCGCCCTTATTTTCATCTGACCACCGTCATGCGGAGAATATTACAAAATTGTCATGCGACGACGCAGCTCGCTCACGGATTCGCAGTTTCTCGACATGCATCGCGTGCGCGTGTCATTTACAGCGGTGCTGCCATATAATGCGCGATGCGCCATGAAAATGCTTTTTCCGCTACGATCGGACGGCCCCGCACTTCGGGCGTTGAAAGAAGCATGATGTCTAGTTGAATCGACAACAAACTACTATTGATATAGTGACGAAATTATTAGCTCCACGTCTGTTGATCGTCACATAGTGTTTATCTTGTCCCGACGGATATAACTTCGATAAAAGAACTTCCAACAAATTGACTTCTAAGAAAACAATTAAAAAGAGATCAATTCTAATATTTTATTTTATTGATTACTTCTATAAATACTGAATAATTCTGCATTAACCGTTTTTTTTCTTTAATATATGACTTTTTTGTGAATTTAAACGGTTTTATGTATATTATATGTATATGCGGTATTTTTTGTATCAATAATCTTTTTATCTCAAACGAAAAAATATATATGCAAAAATATGAAATTTAATTCTATATAAGAATTGGAATGAAAAAATGCTTCCTTTTTAATTATTTTTATGTTGAAAGAAGTATCGTATTTATAAAAATAATAGACTAATAACACACAGAACAGAATATTTCGAAAAAACTATCATAAACTTTTACATGATTTCGAACAGATAAAACCATGTTAACACATTAGGTGAGTTCTATTTCAAAATTGTATAAAAATAATTCCTCGTTTTAATCATCATTACAAATAATTGCGTATAATCATATCTATATGTAATTTAACACAAATAATAAATAAATCCATCATTCCATTATGTCATTAATGGCTATATTTTTATATTATATAAAAATATATGTTATTAGATAACTTAGAAAATATAAAGCACGTCAATAGTTTGTTTTTTTATACAGTAATTTCGTGTAATTAATTAATTTTATCATTATTTTAATAAGTTTCTTTATTATGTCAAGTATGTGGTGTGAATGCAATAATATCGTAAATAATCGTTCAGCCATATTTTTAAGGTAAATAAAAATAAAGCTTTCTTTTATTAATTTAGATGCAATAATAATTTTTTAATTAGATATAATCAGATTTATTGCTAAAAGGATATTAAAAAATAATATTTCATGTTATTTTTTTCTAATGGACATAAATCTTTTACGGCTTTGTGTTAAATTGCATATAAACATTTAAAATTAATTACGGTCGTACTAAAAAACACAAGTAATTGAGATAATCTTGCTGTACAAATAAATTATTTTGTCCAATCTTGTAAAATGAATAAGCCATCGATAAGTTTAGAGTCAAAAAGTTGTAACCTCTTAATTTTTAAGGATCTAAAGTACTGCTGACAAACCAAAGTCAAAGTTAGCGAGTCAAAGATAAGCGCCATGTCAAATGAAGCACTGAACTTTGCCACTGCGGAGCCTTTCGAATTAATGGCAATCGTCGCCGACAGGTTTTGCTGTCTTCATGCGATTATTGGGGCCAATATCGGACGATCAAAGTACATTGAACTCTAAATGCAAGTGCAGCATCAAACACAATTCTTTTAAAATACTAGGAAGTGTACGCAGTTAACGCCTGCTCAGTGTTGAGCACCAAACAGACAGATGTTATTTTACTTCTTTTGAAACATGCAATCTTATAGCGCGAGTGCGATGAAATATTACAGGAAATAGAAATATCAAACGAGTTTTGTTGAGCTATTTTCTAAGAAACATTTTCCTATGATCGTCTTTACATGCAGCAAGATCACTAAAGTGGAACACTTTCGGAAAAAGGAAATCCTATTAAATTAAATAG
>NW_012130121.1:698204-728919 GCF_000143395.1 Atta cephalotes | reverse complement strand
TATATATATATATATATATATATACATATATATATATATATATATACACATATATATATATATATAGAATCGCAAACGTATGAATTCTAATATCCATACAGAGATGTAAATGCGTTTTCGTGCATTGCGCTACACGCGATCCATGGTACATGGTACACGTGGCGCGTACATTATCCCTTCATTATCGAAAATGCAGCAAACGCGGGCTCGTTTCGACCGCGACTCGCAGCGATCGGGGCGAATAGAGAAAAGAGCGGCGAAGGCGAGCGAGATCCAGGGGCAGCCTCAGCTTTCTACCTACCTACCTACCCGTGTTACGTTTATCTAATTGGCTCGGGACGTACGTAGCAGAGCCGCAAAAATACATATCCAGAGCCCGTATCGCGGCGGTGTGTGTCGAACCGATGATTATCCCAGCTTCCAGCGGGCCGTGCGGCGCGCGTTACATTGTTATTATAATGAAACAAGGATAAATACAAGCCGCTGGTACGTGATCGGTGCAATTACCTTCTTATGATGATTTTCGTGGCCGAGAAGAGGTGCGCGGCGAGGAAAGAACGAGCGAAAGAGAGAAGAAACAGAGAAAGAGGGACGAGGCTGGCCGCGCCAGTTCGCTCGGTCCGGAGAAATTATCAGAAATTATGAGCGAAGAAATTGGTAGTCTAGCCCGCGGTTGATTGACAGCCCGGTCTGCCCAAGCAGCGTTCTTCTTCATCCCCCCTTGCCACCCGGTATCTCTGTCTAGAGTTCTGTCCTTATACCCGGGCATCTCACCCGTTCGTACCCTCGTTCCTTCCATCAGTCGTTCTTCCTCTCATCTCCCTATTTCGCCCCTCGTTGCCCCGCGTACCGCGAGAAGTCGCGTCTTTTTCCTCGATTGTCCCTTAGGATCGAGGAATAATTCTATGATTGGAAAGCATTACGGACCTGAAGCTACTCTCTACTCTCTACCAACAAAGTATGTTGAAAGAAACAAAGGAGCTCTGCTGAAATTGTCGTCAATCGCACATGATGCGTGGTTTGGGCTGTGCGGGTCGGCTGCTCTGCGACTTATTCGTTTGGTCGAGAGCCGGGCATTCCGGGAAGGATGGCGGACGAATAATTTAATAATTGTTAGGTGAATGATTTGAATGTGGGGCGATGATAATAGAACCGCCTGCCCTTAAGTGCGAGACTTACAGAGTAGGACAATTCCCGTTGAAGAAACTCTTTATTGCGAAAATCTGATTAAGATCTACCTTTTTATTTTCTGGTTAATTTTTAATTTATGACTTAATCTAATTTAATCTGATATAAAATTTAATCTAATATAAAAAGTATATTTTTGTAGTCATAATTACTAAATCGTTAATTACTAAATCGTTTTATATGATAGCTTTAGAAGTTAATAGTGATTAATCACAGTTAGAAAAATATAATTTTTCCACTATAATCAGGTTGGATCTAACCATAAGTTCAGATCATCAGAAAATAAAAAACCGGACCTTAAAAGAGGATATGGCAGTGAAAATAATTCATTTTCAACGATATGTTGAAAAATACCAAAGAAATTCCGAAGAGTTTAAAAAAAAAATTATAATTATTCTATTATCATTTATACTGTTCTACATTATTTTAAATATGTCTGTTAATAGAGAAATATTTCAGTTTCCAAATCAAAATTAAATCAGATTAGCAAAACAAAAGTCGTCGTGACAAAATATGATAAAATTTTATAATAATAGATTAATAGCGCGTATAACATGAGTGATAACTAAAATTCTTTGGAATAAAACGGCTCAAATTTTTGATGATCTTAATAAGATTTCGAAAACACTACATGTTGAAGGATACGTCCGCGCATATAATGATCGGAAGTATCCATCACAGCGCCGACACATGCCCAAGATGGCTGCGTCTGCAACCTGGCTGCAATAATTAAAGTATTTAGTGTGTGGCTTCCTTTCCAACTGATGAAATCTCGCTACCTCACCACACGAGACCTTTTTCTCGGTAACAGCACCCATGTATTTTCCACGTTCACGTTTTTCTTAGAAATATATATGTTGCATAGAAAGCGAAATGATAGCACAGCACAACATTGTTTCATAACAATTAAATAAAATAAAATGTATATAAATTCAAATTGAAAACAAAATTGATGTATAAAATTGATATAAAATTTGAATTAATTTAAGTGTAATAAAAACTTAGAAATAAAGTAGTTGCAAAAAAATTTGAATGGCTAATTGAATACAAAATTAAATTTTATAAAAATATATTATGTGTAAAAATATGCCTTGTGTTTTAAATAAGAAAAACAATGATAATATTATTCTGATCTTTTTGCGACCTATTAAAAAACATAAGAAGCAATACGTTGTACTCGCAATTACAATTCAAACCTACAATCACTCGTCCGGCGTAAATCTTGTTCTAAAGTTTAATAAAAGGCGTTGTTCCAACGAATTTATGATATCGCGATTGAAATTACAGCGCCGGGACAACACGAGACGCGGTGCGCCAAACTAATGCACGCTTGGCGTCTTTCTGATCAATACCGGCACTTTTCAAACTTCGCGACTCGCTCTTTACAGTAAATTACTCCAGTGTATCGTGATTATCGAAGCGCACAATCGGGCGGACTCGAATTCAAATGTCAAGGATGGAATAATATTAACATTATTAGTATCGTAAATTACATCGTTATACAGTTTCGGTTTTTATCTTTTCGCTAATATCGAAAGTTCATTGACAACGCGCGATATCGAAATAAAACACGAAGGATTAATCAATAATTAATCCGCCGACGTTGAGAAAGAAACATCAATTACATACCAATTTCTGCAATTTCGTACTAATTAAAACTTATTGCTAGATTTAGATCAGATGCCCAATTTTGTTCAGCACGGAAATTCTGAAGAACGTTCGATAAAACTACTAAATTACTTTTGCGCCAAGATTATTGACGATTATAAACACGAATATAAGCTTATCGTAATTTTAAGATCAAAAGCAGATTATCTGTCAAAATCAAAGAAATATTCGATCACTATAAATTGAGCCAAATTGATATTGAAATAAAATACGTATACTTGGATTCTAAACTAGATCTTCTATTTTTTGCGAGATTATCATATATTTCATATATAAATCCTGCAATTAGTATTTTGTCATACAATAAACATAATTAATGACATAGAAATGTGCTAATAATTTATGTATCAATATAATTTCAATCTTACATCCAAAAGTCGACATAATAAATTCAAGAATTTAAATAAACGCTAATCTGTTTTTGTCCATTTTAAAACAATGGATTTATGAGCAATTATATTATTCTTATATTCTCAACGTATACATATTGTATAATAATTTTATAGAGCATATAACATATATAATATTTTTATAGAGCTGTTATCTCAAAAATAATAAACCATAATTTATCACTCACCAATTCGATTGCGCAGTAGCAGAGTTGAACTGTAACATACAAGCATGTCCAAATTATAACAATTATTTTAAAATTGATATTTCAATAAATAATTGTAGCATGTATAAATAATAATTTACTTACTCTCTAGTTGCTCCGCCATCGCTCGATGTCCAGGTTTCCTCCTCCTCATAGTTTTTTTCTAAGTATTTACACACCAACTGTAAACCACAATCGTGATTTAATATGCGTAAAATCATCCGAATTAATTATTGAAAAATGCTCAAAATAATATATCTAATCAATAGTTACGCTTTCTAACAAGTTATTCAATTCGAATAAAGACTATATACGTGAAAATAATTATACTGGTGCGATTAATTAAGGACGTATCAGATATAATCTTTGTAAAAAATAACTGAAATTACGTGGAAAATATTTTAAAAATGAACATTATATACAATGAAATATATAGTTCGATATTTTTTATAAGATCAATATTTAACAATTTTATAGTTTAAACGAAAATTTTCATATTTAACTTAATTATTCTTTAAAAGCATGTCTACTTATTGAAATAATTTTTCCATTCTAAATCGCTAAATTATTACTTATTATGTATTATATATTGCCAAGCTACTATTGTATCACTTTCATATACAATATAGAAAAATTTTAACTTTTTCAAAATTTTTTAAGTTAAAAAATACATATAATACATCCTTAAATCTCGATAAATTATTCGATTTTCAAATCAAAAATAAGCAGATCAGCATCATGTTTAAACAGATAATTATTGTTCGTAAATATCACGGCAACAGTTTATAATCCTATATTTCATCGCTTTGATTCCGATAATTATTTCAAAACATTTTCAGATCGCAAATCGTTGAAGTTGAATAATTCTTACGAACTCATATTAGTTATTTATTCGAGCGAATAATTTATTTGTGAATATCTATAGCAATTGACAATGAATTTCGAAAGAGAATGAGAGACGACATGCGGAACCCACTTGCTTAAGTCTCGTGCAAATGATAGACAAAATCGACCTTGTAAATACAGTGTGTTTATGCACGGACAAGGCTAATTCATTGATAACCGCATATTTGAAATTCGCCGAATTTTCTATCTCACATTGAAAATTTATTCTTGACAATGTCGATACGAATATCATGATTTTCTATTACGAATCAATTGATTCAGCGTTAGTGTGTTATTCTGCTATTCTTATTATGAAACCTTTGAATATATCATATACCGACGAAAAATTTTAAAGTGTAACACAAATTCAGTAAAAAATACATATATGTATAATTGCTCACAATGCACAAAATTTAAAATATTTAAAAATATTTCTTGTCTTGTTACGACTGTTATTTCAAAAGAATAAATCGCGCGAGATATCTGTTTCAAGAGTTAGATTAACTTTTATGGGAGGAAAGCCCCACTGTAGTGGCGCTAAAACAATGTCATATTTTAAGGAACAATAAAAATAATGAATCTTATTTAAAAAGAAACGCTATAAGATTTTTAAAATATATATCCCCTATCTCCTAGGTTGTTTGTGAGAATAATCAATCGCGCGAACCATAATCCTTTACTGTTTCGATCTAGAAAATGTAATCGCATTTATCTGTAGTATCGGCAGTATTGCTTTCACGTACCGAGGAATAATAGCGCAACGCAACACGGAGCATTTCGCTCCATTACTTGCCCATTCGAATGACGTCGCGCGAATGATGCTCGGTATTCTTATGTATACAGCAACATACACTCCCGTACACTACGTAATAAAAAAACGTATGTTAACTGATCAATTCCGATACCATTATGAAATATTTAAATAAATACATGTCTATACGTCAAATATTTCTTATACAAAGCCTTGTAATTTTAGACGAATTATGAATTGTGTTGGAATTGATAATGTAATTCTATTGTGTAGGAATTGATAATGAAATACTATTTGTAACGCTACATGCTATATAACACGAAAAATATTTAAAAAATTAAAATCTTCATGTACGGACACATATAAGTATAAGATTATAAATGGAATTGCATTTTAACAGAATGCCCAACACAAGTTTTACAATCTTTGATATATGATCGGTACATAACAGCTTTCTACTACTTAAATCATTTGATTCGCACGATTCGTATAATATTCATGTTCTCAATCTAGAAATAGTGAGCGTTATAAACCAAAGAGAAATTTAAAACGTATAATATGTTCAACTCAAATATCGTTGAAGATTTATCTTCTGCAGATATCACGAAAAAATAATTCATAATTTCTATTTTCTAATTATTATTATTTCTATCGAATATATTACGCAAAATGTCTGTTTCGAAAAATAATCATTGCCTAAAAATAGACAGTAAAAATAGACAGTTCTAAAAATAAACAATTTAATTGTTTAAAACAAATTATTAAATTTTTTTGAAAGATCTCAATGACTGTTTGATTACTTTATTTAAAAGAAAATTTACTATACGAAAAACATATTTTTGTTTTATGAATGAGAAAAGTATTTATATAAAATTAATATATGCCTATGGTTACTACAATATTGCTATATCTTGAAAGTAATAAAAAAAATGCATGATTTTAATAAATTAATAATTAGGATTTCAGTAAATCAAGAAAACAAAATTAAACTATCGCTTTAAAAAATAGTACTTAATCTTATTTTATTGAATATTTTATTTTTAAAATCATATAATTTCTAAAATGAAAAGATAATAAATATAAATAATAAATTAATTTTTGCAAAATCATCTTCGTTTAACATTTTCAATCTTGCAATTATTAACATTATTAGCGAATCCCAGCAATATTAATGTTTCGTCTTGTTATCTAATTCTTCTAATGAATAAAATAGTGTGACGAATACAAGAGCTGCTCTCTGTGCCAAAAATCTAAGTTCCGAAATCTATCCAGAAAATAATGGATACATTTCAATACTACCGTTTCACTTCCTTCACACAGTAATGTCACAAAGAACGCGTTGCGGTATCTTAAAAGCGACATGTCGATCAAAAGGACATAGGAGAAACGAAGTGGCACAGAACTTGACCTGAAAGAAGCATTTCTACGGAATGGTTGCGCGAAATGGGACCACGAGATTCGGCGTAATTCTTTAACAGCCCAATTTCACGATATAAAGGAGTCGGGACGCTATAATGCCGCCTCTGCTTCCTTCCAGGGAACTTCGTCGGTCGCGGTCGATTGTTTTGTGTTTCGGGGAGGCCCAATAAAGCGTAGTGCCGACGAGACACGGTGTGTCTCGATGTAAGAAAGCACAGTGCGCCCACGGCGCTTATTAAGGCTTCGGATTTTCGTCCGACCCATCGCTTCATCTTGACAAGGAAATCGCTTTCAACGTGGCGGCCGCAATACCGATTCGAGGCCGCGATCATACATGCAGGCAGATCGGATAGAAATTGCTCAAATTTACGTCTATTAACTACATTAACCCTTGAACGGAGGAATTCCTTCTTCTAGGGTGAGATGTCAAGATGTTTGCTCTGGTAACGTATAATTTTTGAACATTGTACATGTATTCTTCTAAAAAGGACGTCTTGCCTAAGGATAGATTTTAATGGTCAATTTTGCATGTATGTTTGTATAATTTAATGATAGTTGATTGATAACCGTGAGCTAATAATTTATATTCTAAAAAAATTCAATCAAGTTCTGTTTTAATTCTTTTTTCAAAAAAAATATTTTCCAAAAAATTAGTTTATTGACAATTGCATTATAGATAATGTTATGAAAACATTTTTATGTGCTACATTTTTATTTCCAAAACCAATTGCAAGATATTTATACATATGTTTCAAGAATGGTTAATTTTTTTCAATAAAATAAAAAGTTATCGTAGCAAAGACTCACAAAGATATATAGCTTCAAACGTTTTATGTACTGTCGATATATGTTGTATAGGATTTATGTGTCATACTTGTACGAGAAATAAATAATGATACCGTTCTTAGTCGAATAATTGAAACAACAAACAGAGGAATTGAAGAGCGGAAGTGCAATAATAAATTGGCGACATATATATGAGTTATATCAAAGATATAAGAAAAAAATCTACGAGCGAAGTACCACAAAGATCATCACGAAAAGCATACGCACGATTTTTTCTGTTACTCTATTTAAATCTATTTGAATTACCAACATTGTTATCAAGAAAAAATAAAATGTAAAAATTAGTAGAGCGCTGACAAATCTTATTTCTTTTCACAAATCTTACATCTGATTTCTTTTTTCTTTTTCTTTCTTATCATTCCAGACATAAAAATTGTGCAAATGCCCTATTATTATTTATAATAATCAAAAAAAGCATAAGAATATTAAACATTATTTAATTTTTAAATCTAGTATAGATTCTCCAAAGAGAGACTGATTAAAATTTGCTAAACAATACTCGACATGAAATCAATCATCAAATTAAATAAAAAGTATGTATTAATAATCAAATTAATATGTCTTTTCTGTTATTTAATTATTCAGTCGTTTTATAAAAGCGCCGAAAACGTTCTTGTGACATTGGAACTTCAAATAAAAGTGAAATATGACACATTTATTTTTAGAATACATATATTTCCATAAATTTGCATAAGAACCGATTTTGACGCTAAAATTTTCTGGAACACAATCTCCTTTAATTCCATCATGGCACCTATTAATTTCTATGATATCAATGCCAGTGCTGCAATATAGCCCATTGATAGCGATATCTCGGAGCGCATGCACGTGTAGCACGCGATATTAACCGACATAAAACGAATATAAGCAAAAGAATCATATTAAAATTTGCATTAGTTAGCTAAATCGCTCTTATTTATATAAAAAAAATCAATTGAGAGCTGTCTTATTGAAGATTAACGGGGTATGACAAAATTAAACATATACAATACATAGAATTTTCAAAGCGTATTGTTCTGTTCTCTAAGTGATAATGAAACATAAGACTAAAATAAGAAGAAGTTTTAAATTTGTCAATAACATCATTTTGAAAATTTATTCAAAATTTAGTTATTTAGACAAAGCCAATTGTATTATTTACGTTAAATAAATGTCTTTGAATATTATCGCTATGTATTTTTTACAGAATAGATTAGATTAATTTTCAGATAGTTTGAAGCATGATTTGTTCATTAAGAAAACATTCGGTTGTTATAAAAAGAAATACAAATCATAAACGTAATAAACGATTAGAAATAAAAATATACATATAATTATCCGATTCCTTAATTCAAAAGATAAATTAATTAAATTAATTAACTATTTAATTATTTCATGTTTATTACTACACACTTTTATTGAAGTGTTATTTTTTTACAATAATAGTAATGTTACTTGAAACATAGTAGTGTTACTTGCATTACTTATTTATTACCAATTATTAATTTATAACAGAAATGATATATTTTGTAATATTAAAAAGAATGATCTGTGATATCAAACAGTTATTATATCAATATCTCATTTAATGCCATAATGATAAAATTGTAATAGTTATATATCAAAATAAATATGTAATTCACTCGTTATATATTATCTGTTAAACTTTTTTATACATTTTCTATCAATTCCGTCATCATATTCGACTATGTATACTATATTTAATTGCAATATTCTGACTGTGCAAACTTAAATATGTGTAAAGCAAATATCGTGCATTATGGATGATACACGCTATCCTGATGACTTATCGACGATGTTGTCATAGAAAAGGGATAATGTCACAGAAAATTCCAGGTACAAAATAGTAGTAGCAGAATTTACAGAATATCGAAATTTTATATTTTCCACTAGCATATGTGTCATAGAAATATTAAATGGACAATTCTTTAAGAATGCAAATGATTCTTTAGTATCTTTTTTTAATATTCAAACATTCTTTCATGTAAAGATTTATTATTTTTTATAACATTTCACTCCAGATTATATTCTTGTTTTTGTAAAATATTTTTATTATAGAAACTTAATAAGCACTTCTTTTATGTTCTTTTTCAAGACTGAAAGTAATATATTCCAGAGCAGAAACCATTATTATCAAAATAATAATGATAAATAACAAGATATCAAAGTTTTATAGCTGGAATTCTCAATATAGATTTGCTATTTAAATAAATGTTGCAATTTTTTTATAGTATATTAAGTATTTCGGATCCGGCTAAATCCCGTCGGATACTTTCAAGACACTTACACGTACTTTGGATGTAATTTTGGATAACACGTATCACATATATCATCTAAAATTTTATTAAATCAATCAAGCAAATTAATATATCATAAATCAATCAAGCAAATTAATATAAACTTATATTTAAATAATTGAATTTTATACATCCAATAAGCAATTAAAAGATATATTTATTAAAATTGATAATAAATTTGACAAATTTAATATTTCCTATAATAAAAATGTAAAAATGTAAAAAAATAAAATTAATATTCTTGTATGGAGAATATTTCATCACTAAATTTTAAATGTATAAAAAATAAAAGCAGAATTGTACATTATATTGCAGGAAATACGCATGCCGTCATATAATCCGTTTCTCGAATTCAGAACGTGATTGTTTATGACACAGTGAAGTATTGTCATCGCATTTTTTTCGCATATGTATGACATAACGAGAAAGTCTTCGATTCTTTGTCTGAGAAAACTCACAAAGGATTATCCGTATTCATGTGCCTGTGTTAATAATTATCATTAATTCGCTAATTATTAACAGAGTTCTTTTAATAGCTGGAAAATGCTGCAATCGTTTAATGACTAGTGTCACGGATGTCATGCTGCCCTAGTTCACAAAGATACAGTCTTCAGAGTTATGTATATCATGCGCTTTTGCACACGTAAGCAACGCGGGTTCAATTTGAAAAGATTTATACAATAGATACTTTCGAGTATTAACATGTAAATTCATCTAATTATTTATTTCTGATTTTGATGTTAATAACTTATAATAAGAAATAATTAAGTTTTAAAAGTTGATATCGTTGCACAAATGCATGTTTTTAATGAATAAGGTATTATTTGAATTAGCGATCTAATCTTGAATTCGTATTTATATTTCTTGTATTATATTGTGTTATATATTTTAATTTTATTATTCAGCGTCAACAGTTTAAGACATCAATAAGAAAAACACACAAATGTTTCATGTAAAAGTATTGTACAAAATTTCAAGTAATAACAAAGAATGTTTAGCAATTTTACCAAACTTTTTTGTAAGTTTTTTTAATTAGTAAATGTAGAGTATACTTTCTCAATGTGCTATAAACCTCAAACCAGGGTTGTTATGTATAAAATCCGTAGGAAGTAGTTAAATATACGTTACAATATGCAAGATGACAGATAACTTTTCAAATGTAGGGCGAATAAGTAAGTAATTAATGGGTGATACGATTAAAGTCACGTTCGAAACGAACTATTGCGTGATGTGTACCTATTCCTACCACAATTAAACACTTAAAATACAAGAGCATATGCCATATATGTCACATCCGTTCGTTCTGATCATTATGATCTCATTGCCATCAGTATAACAATTTACGATATAATTAGGATAAAATATCTAAAATAATAATCTCTGACAAGAAGGATTCACAACTGATTTAATTTTAATAATTACATAGAGATCATAAATTTGTTAAACTTTTTAATTTTTTAAAAACTCTTGCAACATGTAACATCTGTTTTTATACTTTTGCATCTTAATGCATAAACAATATTAGATTTATGATAACAACGTATGTTTCTAAAAAGAATCTAAAAGTTATAATTTTCTTTTGAAAATTACTAAATTACTAGAAAATTACTATATTAATTAGGCAAAAAGACTCTGCATTTTTGTCTTCATTTTGTCTTCTTTTTTTAATGAAGAATAGAAAATTATTTTTTTTTGTACAGACAATATAAATTCGAGTTCCTTTGCGAGCTACATACTTTGCAAAGATATAAAATTACGCATATAACCATTCTAACTGCTCGGCGATTTCCAGAATATTAAAAGCGGTTTGTACCCTGAGAAAATAACAGTGACCATCAACAGGATCATATTTAAATTGCATCACCGCTCATTCAAATCATCTTTATTTGGGTTAACGCCGTTATTTTCCCTAGTTTTTCGATGAATAAAACATGGCGGCCGGCGGATCGGGACGCGCTCTTCTTGTCTTGACGTTTAGGATCGTCAGTCACTGCCGCCGTCGAAAATTATTCCAGTCCGTGGATGTCGGTAGCTGGGATGGGCCTCACGCTATCCATGGAATACGTTTATTTCTCTCTCAACATGGAGGAATGGTCGATAGATCGCCGAAGGATCGCCGCTTCTAGGCCCGATGGACGAGCAATTACTCGGAAATTACTCGGATCTACTTTCCTTTTTGGGTTTTGTTTCGGGGCGAAAATATCCCTACACGCGATCGCCATCATCGCCCAACGCCAAATTACCCGCCGATAATTAGGTTAGCCACTTATTCGAGGAAAATCTCACAGGCAACGCCTGTTCTGCCCAACCGTTCGCCATTCTGCTTCTTGTCGGAGCACCGGATAACCAAATATAATGATAATCATATTCGCAATAGAGACAACTAATTACACAAAAGTCGTATTACTTCCTGCTAAAATCATTTTTTACTTTATATTTATTTTACATTAAATGAAACCTTGAAGAGAGAAAGAAAAAAAGAAATAAAGTGCAGAAATAACATAAAAATAAATCTCTAATATTTTAATGAATACAGAGATTTCCTTCTTTTAACAGATATAGAGTTTAAAAAGACTTAAATTTAATTATTTAATAGATATAATTGCTCTACATTAATTTCGCATGTCTTTAAAGAGTTGCCGAATTCTTCATTAATACAAATCGTCACGGAAACAGCGATTACTCATTATAATTTTGCTTCTGTTGCTTCTCGTCAGATTTTAAATATTTGTACTTTTAATATTTTTATACTAATAGAACTAATTTATACTGTTAGAATTATATTATTGTTAGAATTATATTATTGAAATTAAATATATATGAGGAAAATCGTGGAAATTACACAACTAGTTGCCTTTCACATTACTTTTATATTTCATGTACTGTGCCAATGATGAAAAATGTTATTTACGTAACAACCTTACTGAAATATAAGCAAATTTGCGTTTACACGATAACAAGAAAGTTCTTATTCATAAGTTGCTTTAGAATATTTTGCAATTAGTCAATCAATATATAGTTTATATAATTCTTTTTTACGCTTCTGTATTATATCAAAAATTGCAGATAATTGCTATATCATCCATCGCGTATCGTAAAAGTATAATTACGTTATTAAATCTTACACAAAATCATAACATAATTTTAATATATTTATAAAAAGGTTATTCAATAATAATTTCGGTCATTATATTTAGGTCATTTGTTGTTTTATGTGCTAAAACATATCTTATAATAATTAAACGTTATGAAGCAACAAGAGCAAAATTATAATCAGAGATTACTATCATTACAAATTATGAAGAGTTCGACCCTTTAAATAAAAATGCATTAGAGCAATGATTATAATAGCAAATAAATGAACGATTGCAATTTCAACATTTATATCTGAAGTGCATGAAAACGTGATAGAGCGAATATTGTGCGAGTGCATGGCATATGATGAGATTCATCCAGAATACACTGTCGTGTACAATAAAACGTAATCTGCGTGACCAAACAGCCTCCGTCGTCAAGGAGTTCAACTACCTGTATGATGACAAGTTGGTAACGGGAATTAACGTCAGAAATCAACAGGTACCATGTACTGGTCAGTTTCTTTCTACTGAATATGCATCAATCACATTGCACGAAATCCTTCAGAGGTATTTATTATGAGTCACTAATGACTCTAATTATTTCTTGAAAAATACGGAAATTTATAGTATATCACAAGTTCCATTAATTATGGATCGTAAAATGGGACGCTTAGTATAAAATTAGACGATAACAAAATACGTTGATAGTTTCAGCTTAATAATATTGTTGAATCTAAGTGTCTCACGATTTTAAGTTATTAATCGCTTTGAAAAATTTCATTTTCATCTTTAATTTTATCATAGTTCAATAATTTTAATTTTTTAAAAACTTTATTTGTATTAAGTATATAAATTTATACATGGTGAAAATAGGCCACATATAATCGTAGAGAAATTTAGCTTTATTATAGTTTCATACATATCTAGGCATACCTATAATTATACGGTGCCTGGCGCTATTAACAGTCACTTGAAATAACCGCGAGATTTACATTACATAAAGAAACGCGCGCGCGCGTTATTAAGAAAATGTTGATCACGTAAGCATGACGCCTCGAAATGCATAGATGTGTACATGTATGTATGTCCGGCATCTTTCACGTACGAAACATTTCATAAGGAGACCATAATTATCTGGGAGATACGCTGCGTTATATTTTTCATCACGATTTCACTATCGCGAGTGTCAGTGGGCAACAATCGAGTATCTCTAACACGAGAGAATAAAAAAATGTGAAAAAATAAAATCTATTATACTTATTAAATTTCTCATTATACTTATTATTAGAAATTCCTTCGTTTCATAAATGTTCTTGATTTTTGTTTTTTATTAAAAACTCGAAGAATATTGTATGGATCGCTTCCACGACATCCTGCAATTTACGAAGGCGTACTATAATTACGCACATAGTATATGAGATAATTAGAATTAAGTGTTGGTACACATAAAAAAAGACATCGTGTGAAAATTTTTCAACGTAGTCTTCTGATGAAGATACGACTGCGTTAAAATCGTTCATTTCCGCTTTTACGGCTAAAAACTGTAAAGGACCATTTCAAGAAATACTCTTATTAATGAAACCAAGGAAAGTGATATGCTAGAAAATTTCCTAAATATAATTTTATATATTTTGCACTGTGTGTAGATAATACTAATTTTTTAAATAAATCTTATAAAAATATTTTTATAATACAAATAAAGTATGTAAATAATTTTTAGAAATTTATTATTTCATTTATTAAAAATTTATTTAAAAATTTACCATAAAAATATAGCAAAATCATAATTTCTAAGTTGACTATATTAAGGATTGTTACCTGTAATCGTATCTATTTTTATGTATCATTTTATAATCTAAATTTATTTGGTATAAGAAAGCAATGTGTATGCATTAAATAAAAAAATAACAATTTCTAAACTATATGCTAAAAAAATAGAGTGTTCCAAGGCAATAGTACGAAGGTTCGCGCGCGCGATATAAAGTTAATGTAATTCATCCTATTACCGCATTTGTCGGCAAGTCGTTACTTTATCTCGTAAACCAGCATTAAGAAATGGCCAATTATAGTCCGCCATGCTGAAATGACAATTACTTATAATAATACTAAGCGCGTAAAGTTGATTGTCGAAAGAACAAAGTCAAAAGATCGTGCTGATTTAACAAAAAGTGTTTTACGACAAAAATTTCAATTTTTTTTTTAATTCATGCACTTTCCTCTAAAATAAAGTTGTTATATTTATATTTGTTTGATAGTGTAAATTAAAATTTTTCTCATAAAAGTATATTCATGTGAATTCATACATAAAAGTAATGTGCGTGAGCACAAAAACACGTGTAGATAAAATTGTATTACAAATGTAATATATATATCTAATGAATATTCATTCATATGTAATCTTGTGTTTCAGATTAGTGAAAATTCAATTTGTATCAGGAACTCAGAGTGCTTTTTGTACGACATCTAAAAAGATTTAAGAAAGTCTAGAAAATTAGAAAAATTTAAATCTTTACAAAAATTTTAAAATTTTTTACTCGTAATCTGTAGATCTCTATTCAAGTTTCAAATTTCTTATAATATTTGCGATAAATATATTTATTTCTTCATGCGTAAACAAAAATCACATAATGAAAATGATTAATTACTTGAATATATGAAATAACAAACTTTGCTGCAAATTCTCTTTAATTAAATTGGAGTTAAATGTTATGCTCAAAGATTTAAATATAAAACATTTTATATTATAACACATATCAGATAACATCGTACTCATAAGTCATATTCGCCAGATTTAACAAAGCATGTAAAGTGCTCTTTTTAAAATTAGGTTGGAATATCAGTTTAGTTGAAATTGTTTTCAAATATTCCAAATAAAATGATGTATTCGTCATAATCTTTCAAGAAATAGATTACTATAAAATTTAAATAAATTATTTAGTAGAATTTTTTATATACTTGCATACTGTTTGCACATTATTTGAAAAATGACATGAATCGGTTGAAAGCCACGTATCGGAGTCGGCATGTATTTTCCAATAATTCACGTTATCAGCAAACATGTATGCGACCGACATCGTCATGTCGACGCATTTTTCATGTATTTCTCCGATTACCGAACGAACTCGGCATATATATACAGGTATATGACGACCGCAATTTACGAGTTGGAAGGTTGCGCGCGAAAACGGATTAACATCTCGGAAACTCTGTGTCGCCTTTTTTTTATTTAGCTTCGCCGCCGATACATAAAAGAGGTTCATTTTTTCATATCGCGAATCAAGATAGCTGGTGTGTCTAAACCGCAGAGCTCCAATGCGAAGCCCGTTTTCCCGCGCGCACATACTATATACTCAGCAATTTAATTTTAAATGCACGTGCGCGATAGAGTTAGCCATGGCATATCCCCGCGTGCTTAAATCATGATAATATCCACGGCGTATATGTCACAAGTGTATAAAGTTAACAATGCTTAATAATGCACGGCCAGTTTGCCGGACCGATCCGCGGTATCGATAACTATCAGACCGTTTAATACTGCTTTCAAATATCGATAACGAGGAAAACGTAACAACTGCATATTCCCACGTATAAGCCGCGGTACCGTTGAAAAATTTTATCGGCTCCACACGATATATTCCGCGCACGAAATATCGGTATTCATTCGTCAACGCCGGACACTTTTATGCGTCGTATAAACATCGGACTTTATTACCAGGTTCTCATATTTTTCTTAAATGACAGTGTTATAACGGTAAATTTGCCGATTTATTATAATCTCACGATTATCGATGCTGTTGTAACGTCTCATCGAGTGGATAACAACGATGATAATCCATCGCGGACGCAATAAATACCGGCAATTACAGACTCGCGGTAAAATTACAATATTTCGTTTCTTCGCGTGTTGTACCTTCGAGCCTTTATCTCTGCATTTTGCATAAAGTACACATATACGAGGCGATATCAGTGTAAATACATTATTCACATTTGAATGAGAGGAGTCATCTTTCATGATGTTTACTGAAATCTTGTAAAAAAATTCCTTGATAAATCCTGGATTTTTCAAGTATTTTTGTTCTAAGCAGAATTGGATAGTAACTAATTAAAACGTTAAAAGTTAAAAAAAAGTTAAAAAGTTAATAACTTTTAGCTTAGTTAATTTTAAATGCATTAAATTTTAACTTAACTAAGCTACTTTTAAACGTTAACTTTTTAACATTTTTTTAAGTTAAAAAATTTTTTTATCTCTTTTAAATATCTTAGAAAAATAATAAGATATAATAAGACTAAGAACGTATATATTCGTAATCTGTCCATATTTTAAGACCATCTTAAGTAATTTTTTAAAATGCTAATACAGCCCTCTGATTGGTTTATGCGGTTATGCCTTATGCCATAAGCCTTAGTCCAGATCTACAATAGGTTTTAAGCCTTAAGTCATAAGAAATTGATCAATTGAATTACAGTCAAATATTCTTCTCGCATTCGATTGTAATTGGTCAATTTCTTATGGCTTAAGACTTATTAAAAAGTAATCATTGATTTTGCATCTTCTCTATGTGCTGGCTGTTTTTTTAAAGTTATAATTTATGTAGTTATATCGTTATGTGTTATATACTTATATCGCGTATGAATACAAAAATTAAAATTTAATTTATTTAATAATCTATATTGTAGTTATTTAATTTCATTTTAAGAAAAATTAGGACATTATGATCTAAAAAATAATTTTTTTCAAAATTAACTTTTTTTTAACTTAAGTTAATTCAATATTGACTTAACTTACTTAAGTTAATTTTTTATTCCTTCAACTTTTAACTTAATTTTTTTTACTTATTTTATTAATTTTGTAAAGCCATTAATTTTAAATTTATTCAGTTAAAAAAAAACATTAACTTACCCAACCCTGATTCTAGGTAAGATTAGACGATTTTTTTTAATGCAACTTTGAAATAATTAGAATCAAGTAATGCAAACAAATTTTGTATTATAAATTAGTAGAAGACAAGAATTCTCGATGTATTTATCGTTTTCTATAATTGAAACCGCGAAACCTATAGGAATAATATACTCTCTAAAATTTTTAGAATGAATCTCACTCGAAAGAGTGAAATCTCATTCTTAAAGATTGAAAATTGAGCCATTCTTTTTTAAGACTCAATTTTCACTCTTTAAAATGAGAATTCAAAATCTCTTATTTTTAAGAGTAAAAAGGAAATCCCAAAAATTCCAGGTTTTTCCAAACAGTAAACACTCTATCTTTAAAAAACGCAAACAGTGTCATTACAATAAGAGATTGAAAAAGCAATATGTTTCAGTATCATAAAATATTTAAGTTGCTAATTGTACTGTTAGTTTACATAATACTTAACATCCTGAAAGGAATCGTCTTTCTGAAAATACAGGCTGACTGATTTCCGCTGAGCTATGACTACATAAAAAATGTAATTGTATCATGATATTGTATCATTGTATCATATCATTGTACTTATAACAGTTTAAATGATGTATCAATAGTCTAATTAAAAATATTTTTATTAATTCAATGATAGTATTAATGAAATAAATACATGCTCTTTTTTTAATATAAAATGTTATTTGTTTCATTAATATGTATTGAGAAAAAACGATTTGATTGTATTTGGAATTCTAATATAATTACTTCTAAAGGACTAAATCTCTTAGACACTTACAATTAAATCTATTATATTCTATTATATTCTATAATCGTGATATCTATTATATTCTAGTCAAGATAAGCAGAAATTCAATTATGATAATTCTGATTGGTATAATCAGAACATTTTTCTCAGTGTTACTGAATAAATAAGAAAAGTTAGAATATTGCCCGTCAATAAATCATTTTTTTTTGTATAGATACAAGAAATTTTGTAGAAATTTGTATATTTGAAATGAATACACTTCTGAAGAAATAATATTCTGTAAAAGTTTGAAGAGAGTATCTAGCGAGTAGTAACTATGGAAACTGGAACTATTTCAGCGTCAAGAGCTATCTTGTCGAGCAACACCTCTTCAATGTTCTCCGTTTGAGGGATGCCTAGTGCAGATCGTTGGTATAGAGGCAATCCAGGCGACCCTGGCGACCCCCGTGCGGGCTGCGAAAGTGCGAGTTCGATGGAAAAGACTTTAAAAAAGAGCCAAGAAAACGAACGAATGCACGCGAGCAAGATGGCGTCGTGGTGAAACCCCCGATATATACGATAGACAGGATACGGGGGACGAGAACGCGCGAAGCAGAAATGGAAGCCGCAAAAGGAGAATGGGGATAATTGTGCGCGAGGCAATGCACGAGGCTCCTCCCCTTATTCAAGCCTAAGGCCTGTGCAACTGCAAGTGCCAAGCTGCTCACTTTGCGGTGCGCACACATGACACGTTCGGCCGTTCGCGACGCGCATCCCGCACCGTTGATGCCGCGCGCTCCGCCTTTGCACTACCGCACTATAAGCATGTTGTCATTATGTGTATACGTACGTCCGTATGTGCCTGTATATGTGTTTGTGTATATTTGTACTCAACAATGGCCAGGACTCCCTGGAAATCTGACTCACTCGGCAACACTCGTTGCGTATGTTTATCGATTCGTCTTACTCTTTTCTAAATTCGGTATTTCAAGAAGAAATTTGAGAAATATCGCAAAGAACGAACAATCCTATTTTATTTTGCGGTTGCTCCGTGTTAGATGTTAAGTAGACATCGTGTAAGAATGAATTAATTGAGAACAAAATAAGATATATAATAGAGTACAATAAAAAAATTTATATCCTTAACATATTTCTAAATAATTTGAGATTAAATTTATTTTGCACATATATTTTTTTAATCAAAAATAATCATTCTATATTCAATTTAGTTCTAGGCATTTATCATGAATGATGGTCGGAATGAATTTCAATTCAAGAATTATTCAATTATTCTCCAGATGTCTATTTTTAGGGAAAAAATAGAGTATTCCGATTAGAATCCCGACTTGTTCCATGATAAGTGCTCTAGTATTAAATTCCATTTAAGGCTTCGAAAAACTCGAGCGATTATATTATTCACGGCATCATATATGAATAATGATTAAAAATATATATTGCATAAATGCTATTTGAAATCAAATATTGAAAAATATAAAAAAATATTTTTGAATTTTTTCAGTTAAGAAAGAATTTTTTAAGATCATCTGTGTAATATAATAAGACAACCGATAGAAAGATTTAAGAAATTTTAAGATATGATATATGATATATGATAGCCAGAAAATTTTACATACAAAGTGCTATTGTTAATTATTTTAAACAAAAATAGCGGGAAACTTTCTATTCATATATATTTTTTTTAAATGTGAAATTTAATATAACTTTTACTAATAATGTTATGAATTTTTCATAAAATATGCACGTATTGAAAAGGTTATCATTACAAAAGCTATTGAAAGTCAATCTGTATGTCTTTTGCGCAAGCAATTTTTCCTCCATGATTGTTTTAATAATTAAAGTACATTCTTACGCAAGATAAGAGTCTTTAAGCCTACACTAATGAAGTTCTAAGAATTGATGGCGTATATAACACAGTATAAACTCGGCGCATTTGCCGCCATTACGAGAAGTACACATATTATTAATTTAAAAAAACATCAGGTATATAAAGTTAACTATAATATATGTGTGATCTTTTTACACAACATATTAATAATATTTATAAACATATAATTTGCACTGAGTCACACAGCTGTAAAACGATTTGCAAATATCGTAAATTAAGTTTAAAAATTATGAGAAATATATTCATGCGCTAATAACGAGATTGAAAAAGTCATTTTTATCATTCATTTTTATCATTCAAAATATTATTGAAAACCTCTCTACAAAACAATTAGAGCTATACTGCTATTTTGCAAATATTAATTAAAATTATATATAATAAAATTATTATGTATATTAAAATATCCGATATAAATATATTTACCAATCTCTTTGTAATTATGATAATAATAAGTTAGTGTATCAAAAATATGAATTATTCGCTGCAACTTGTATTTCAAATAACATAATGTTTATGCAAAAATTAATAATTCATTAACATCAATAGTGTGTGACAATATTGTATTAGAAACATTCCATTTTTCTAAACTAGGTAGCCTTCATAATAATTTCTAAAAATTTACCTTGAGCGCGCGCGTAAAGAGTTATTCATATTTTGACGGTATTTTGCCAGCCAAATTGATATTGTTAAACAATGAAGTCAATCAAGTTGTCAGTACTCTCTAGTGGTCACTGTGTGAAGAAACAATAAAATTTAATTAACGTGCATTATTTTTATATTTCTTATATATGTATTTTTATCCTTATTTTAAATAATCAGTTTTTATTTCTAATATTCACATAATTATTAATCATTGTTATCAAAAGTGGTTATTCACTTAATTAATAAACTATTTATAAACTTGTTTTTTAAACGTATGACTTCTTAATATTTTCACAATTCTAACTTATACATAAATTTCACCATCATTTAAACTCTCAATTGCAAATACTTATAAATAATTAAGTAAGAACTGCAAAGAGAGAATAGATAAAAATAAAATCAGTATGGAAATCAGAAAAAAACAAGAAATGTTTGTAAAATTCATGAATATTATTGATATTGTTAATATCTTTCTCCATTATAGCAATATTTTAATAAAACTTTATTTTAAAAATCTCTTCTTCCATAATATATGTAAATTCTTTGATAAATACTTCATGGAAAAAATGTTTGGTTGAATTAACTAGAATTCTGGTGAATGAATTTTTGTTAAATCTACTAGATTTCTAATTAAATCTACTAATTGTTGATTATTTCAACTAGAATTGTAATAAATTTAATCAGAAATCTTGTAAATCTAACTAGAATTCCGAAGCGTTTATTTTCCACCAAAATTTTAGTTAATTCAACCAAACATGTTTTTCTGTGTTAAAACAAATAATCGTTATAAGGGTAGTATACGTATTATTACGATTCTGTACATATTTAAATAATGTATAATTAATTTTGCTTACCCACCGGAATATTGCAGTTTACTCCATCCGTTGCAAGTTACGTCTTACAAACAAACTCCATCAAGGAAAGGACGAACACCGGAAATGAGCAGTTAATTACGCTCTATCCAATGATATTCGATATCTGCCACGCACGTCATTTCCGAAGAACATAAATTTCTGCAGTACATGAAACAGAGAACATGAAATAGAATGCATTTAATGCCATAACGCGTTTCGTGCATATAATTGTGGTGCCGATTATTATTATGTTCAATGATAAACTTTTCATTAGATGCGCAATAGTACTTCAATATTATTCTTTTAAATCAAGAATTACGTTTAGAGGCCTCAAGAGTATTCAAATTTACTATAGATTGTGCACATAATATGACGATTATCTGTTATTTTTTTTCAATATTATTATATAGTAGCAATTCTGCATATTTCAATAAAATTGCATACAAATATTATATATTCAATTTTGTTATGCATAAATATTTTCGTTAAGTGCACACTCAAATTGATTATATTATTATTATAAGTAGTATTATGGTTGCATGAGATTTATTTGATGAAATTGATATACATTACAACTCTATCGAAATGATAAGCTATATCTAGCTACGATCACACGTAGTTCACTTGAGGCAACTGACAAACGTTTGCACTTTAAATACACGGAGCTTTCCAACAAGGTACACAGTGATCATTTCATCTTTGTTTAACATTAGCAAACAACAAGGATGTAATGATTCATGGTATTATATTTCATTTGTGCATTTTGTACGACAAATTTTTCAAGTCTATTGATTGGGATAGAGAGATCCGAGGACTGTTCTGTACATATTTGTCGTACGACAAAAACGCATAAATGAAATAGCACTCTTAGAATCTGAGCACAAGAATTGTCATAACACTTACTTAGAGACTTAAGTAGACGTAATGCACAAGCTTTGGCATATCATATACAACTTATTGCCATCTCTTGGAGACATGGCACTGCCATAAATGTCTCTTGTTGGAAAACACAATATATTATATCTCCCACAATATATTATATCCAGTAGTAGTTTTTCCAGTAGCATAAATATGTTTTATATATATTGTTACAATAATATTTCTAATGCTATACCTAACGAAAAGTAAGTTAATTCCTTCAATTTTTTCGAGAAAACTTAATTATTTTCGCATGCAAATAGCATTGAAACTTATACCGGCATCGCGGTGTCATACAATACTGTTGCTAATTATCGAACAACATTGATATGACAAAAACGATGAATCCACAATAATTCATTCGTTTCAGCCATCATCCGTCACTGTATTCTGTATGTACGGTACCTGGAAAAAATTCGAGCATACTTTTAATGGGTAAAATTCGCAATTCCTTGCAAAATTGCATTCCAAACGTCGAAAATGTCACAATGTGCGTAATATTCAGACATTTTAATATTAAAATAATTTAAGATATAAATTGACGTGCACGATAAAAGAATTTTGATTGGATTACATCTTTTTTATATCGACAATTCAAATGTAATCAAATGCAAACTTTATTGATATACACTGCATCCAGTGATGGAAACAAATGCACGAGTGATCTTAGAATTGGAATACCTAATATGCAGCATTCAGTGGAAAGAAAGAAAGTCTGCTAATCACTTCAATTCTCTCGTAAGAAGACACACAGACCATTTTGCGTATCTGATATCGAAATGTTATACTCACCCGTATTATGTGACCGATCGTAATGGACAAAACGGCAATGATGGCGAAGATCCGCGACAACCGACATTCTCTGGCAACCACTCGTCGTCTTAGTCGCTATTTCCAATAGAAATTCGGACTCACTGTGCATTTTTGATGGGTGAAATCGGCGATTAATTACGGAGCAACTAGGTCTTAGTGCTTCGGCTCGCGCCGTTGAAACTGTCATGGCTGCACTTGCGCGCGCAAAGTTCCCGCCCTTTCGGTGTACAGTAATTTAAGATATAAATAATTTGGATTTGCGATAAGAATCAGATATTTTCTACACACTTTTCAACAAGCTACGATAATTGTCGATGTTATCCTGAATGTTTTTGGTAGAGATTTTTATCGATATGTAAGTATTTGCGTATAAAAAATGTTCTTGTTTAAATTTCAACCTTGCGCCTGCGTTTTATTTCATTAATCGTTAGATGTGTCACGTGATATCGAGTGAAACGATGATGTACCAACGTAGATCGCGTAGTACCAACCGCAGATCTAATATTCTATTCTATTAAACAAGTCAACAGTTTTTCTCAATGTATATCCAATTAGCATAAAATGCTTATCAAAGCTGCTTTTTTTGTTGAAGATTTATTTTTATTCTAAAATTTATGTTATCTTATAAATTTGCAAATAAATATTTTTTTCATTTCGTTACATTATTATTAATTCAAAAATATAAAAATTAACTGAAAACTAAAAATCGTTTATGTAATTTTTTTAGGGCCGGTTTCATCAATCCTCGATTAATCGGAATTAATTGTCAATCGTAATTGATCAATTCTACTAAACAGCAAATAATGCGGTTGATCAGTTAATGACCGATTAGTTAATGGCATTGATAAAATCGGCTCTTATTGTTAAAATATATAAGTACATCGAAATCAAAAACTTCGTATCAACTATAGAGACAATCTGAGAAAAAATATATTTTTTCTTTTAAGTCATGTATTTTTATGTAAACTACACAAAAATTACGTTATTTAATTGTGTATAGATTTAATTATCGAATCAAAAGTTTAAAATTTTGAATATATAAAGATTTCATGTCTAAGCAAATACAAGAAGAAATATAAATAATTTTTTGAATCGTATATATAGTATATTTTTCCATTTTTTAAATAATTTATAATTAAGTTTAATTATATTTGATTTTTTTTCTTTTTTGATTATTACTTATATATTTATTTATATATAACACGTATAACTTTAATAATTCAGTTCCAGATACAAACAAAATATAAATGCTCGACTAACGTATTTTCCCAAATATAATTTTTCCAGAAGTACTTCCAAAGACGTTTCCAAGATGTTTCTCGCAAAACTGTTGTGGGTTAATAGTCCTTTAAAATAGCGAATCTAAACTTGTATGGATTAATTCATTAATCTAAAAATAATTATTTGAAAACTAAAAAATTAAAAATATTTTGTGATGAAAATGAAAAATATTTTCAAAATTTTTTTAATTACAAAAAATATGATTTTGCATAATTTCTTTAGGAACTTATAAAGATATAAACAAATTTTGTAATTTTTTCCTGATTTACTATTCTTAACAGATGTGTAATTTGTTATATTTCATTATCATCATATTTTATTTGATTTTATTTTGATTATTTTTTTTAGTTTTTATTTCACTTTAAATTCAAAATTTTTTAAAGGTTTCGAGCAACACAAGCTTAATGTAATATAATAATAGGTCTGTTCTTTTTGACTGAATTTTGACTAGTTCATTTTTCTTCTTCTTCTTTCTTCTTAGAGAGAAAAGAAAGGAAGATGAACTGGTGCAAAAGTTTAGTCAAAAAAGAACAGGCCTAAATTAAATCGATAAATCGAAAGTGCAGAAAAGTGTAATGCAAACGGTACATTTTTGATGAAGATGCCGCCATCTAGGAGCCAGGTAACGATATCTCGATTGCCTCGTATGTTCGCTGTCAGCCAATCGATGTTCTATTGGAGGGGGCAGGGAGGGGGGGGGGGTTTCGAACCCGTGGAGTCAAGTCTATTGACATTCCGATGTTCTGAATTGTTTTCATTTTAGTGTATGGTGCAGGTATTATTACTCAAGCACGGATTCCATTGTGGCGAAAGACATCTTTTGTTTTAAGGTACACAAGATTATGCATATCAAATGATTGACAATTGGACATCGAGATCAATAAAGCGTCGTATGTCCTCTGGCTTACGCTGACTCTAACCTTGTTCGACTTGCCGCAACATACTAATCGTTAATTAAAACGGCTTCATAATTCTTTCTCGTTTTACATGAAGCAAAATATTATTTTTATTTTATATTTAGTTGTGTGTCATTTCGATATTTTTTTTCTTCACTGTATCAAGTTTAGAGAGAAAAATTATCGAAAAGAAACTTTTGAGCACAAGAACCAGAATTTTACTTCGGCCCTGAAAGTTTTTGCTTAAATATGTATTTTTTTTTAAACATTTGATGCCATATTATTGTTGTAGAATTCAGTTTTTGCATTTGTCCAAAAGATTTCTGTATAAAAATATCTGTAAATAATTAAAGTGGATATAAGACTTAATTCTAAGTGATGGCCAGAATGTATAATTAGTTTCAAAAACTAGTTATAACTAATTTCGAAAACATGTTATTCGTAAGCACAACAAAGATGTTTTCGATATTTAAAATTATATTTAAAAAAACAAAAGATAAACGATAAAGATTGCGAGTCAATGCAGGATGTTAAGTATTAATGTGAATTTTAATCTTATAATAATTTAAATACAATGATACGTTTCGACCCTCATTAGTCAGTCTCAGTAACAAAAATATAAATGAAAAAGATCGCAAAATTACAAAATAATAAATTACCGAATAATATAAATGTTCAAATAATTTGTAACGAAGACAAAAGATATTAAATAATATATAATTGAAGTCTATTTAACATAAAAAAAACATTTTTTCAGGATTTAGATAATTATTTTTAATACGGTCTTCATAAAACGGTCTTCTACAATCTACAATTAAACTTAAAAGATTTGTTTCTCATTTCTATGTTAAGAAAAATAATTGAGTGTCTCCACTAAAGTCGTTTGATTATTTTGCTCATTATGACTGCAGTCAATAAAAGATTAGATCTTGAGAACAATTGCTGTTCTGTTTCAGTTCCGGAGGAGAAGTTAATTTAGAGCAATGTTCCAGTGGGCATATGGTGGTGTGAATGGCTCTATACCACGCAATGTCGGTCCGGAATGCGCGAGTTACTTAACACTGAAACGACGGATAATAGAAACTTTGTTTATATCTGTATTTATTATATCCTGTATTATATGGGGTCTCAAACGAATAACTTTGCCAAAGAAACTAGCTTACGTTGGCCAGGACCGTGTAGGCAGGCGAGTCTTGTTGATTATGATGTCATTGGTCCTGGGGATGGAAATCGGTTTTAAATTCACCAGCAGAACTGTCATATATCTATTAAATCCTTGTCATATTACAACAGCATTACAGGTAAGCTTTTTTGAATTATATTATAATAAATTATATTTTATTTCTATAATAAATTAAATTTTATTTCTTACAAATCAAGTTAACAAATTTTTTACTATGTTTACTATATTTTCTATTACAAAACAGTTATATTTGCTGGCTGCGGATCCTAGCCCAATGGTCACTACTATCTTTAGGATACATTTGAATCTGTTGAATGGACCGGTATTAGCATATCTATTTCCAGAAACAGAGTCTCGCATTGTAAGTCATAATTATGCAATTAAATATATTATGTAAAATGAAATTTTTAATAAGATTTTTTTTACAGATATTTGCAGACAAAGCATTGTACTATATTCAGCATGGTTTGATGCTTATAATACCATATTATTTATTGAGGATTGGAGGTATTATTTGAATAAGAATAATAGAGTAGATGAATAATAATACTGTGCTACTCTTTCCATTATCCAATTTATATAATATTTATATAATATTCCATTAGGTGTATATAATATTGAGCCCTTATCTGATATGAGCTGGTCAATCCTCAGTTATGGCCTTAATGTAGGATATCACTTTTGGATTGTTCAAAGTGTTGCCTTGGTTTGTACATTATATCTTGTTACATAGATGTTATAATCCTTTGAAAATCTATGTGCAATATTATTTGTTCTTTGTAGCCTGTACAGGTGAATCTTAGTCATATGTTATGTGCAGCTGTTTTGGATCCATTTGAAGGTCAAAATTATCGATTATGGGCAGTAACTCATCAATTAATATTATGTCCCACTTTGTGCAAGCTGTTTTGTTATATATCTAATTTTTTATTGACTAAGTTTCCATTAACTAGAGTTAAGCCATCGCTGGAATGCATTATTCCAAAAAAAATTATACATATGAACAGAATGAAAAATTATGTGAAGAATCTAACACCTCAGGAAATGGCCATACACATTTTGATTAATATGGAAGAGAAAATTGTTTTATCAGAGGTATGTTTGAACTGAGCACATCCATCTTGATTCAGTGAGTATATATATATATTTACTATTGCATCACCAAAGGTTATATAAGAATATTTAAATATAAGAAATGACACAGATTTTTACATATTTTTACATAATGTACATTTGCATTCGTAATCACGCACATATTAATTCTATCATAAATTATAGATATATAAGAATATCAGATTTTTCTTCCTTACAGATTAAAACAATTTATAATTATGTCTATTATATCATTTCCTAAATATGCTGTACAAGGAAACTAAAAATGGGAGATAGGAAAAAATGAATTTCTGACAGATTTAATTGTGTTACAGTCCAACACAAACAATTAATATATTTCCAGTAAAAACTTTTATTTAAAAGATATTAAAAAGATTTTTGTTTTTTTGGAGGATTAAAATCTTTCATAGATACATACATAAGTTACCAAATAGATAACTTGATACAATCGTTGTGATCATATTAGTTTCAATTCATTAGTACATAGTATCAAACGAATAAGAATAGTCAATTTGAAATATGAATTTCTGTCCAAATACTATCATGCTAGCTTATCATGCCTAGTCTTGTGCAGAATCTCAAAGAGGCTTAAACTGACGTTTGATAACAATGGTTCATTAAAAATATAATTACATTAGATAAAAACACATTGTATACAAACCATTTTGTGCCACCATTTTATATTCATTTTTAATATTTTTATTTTCGCAATAGAAATAAAGGTATTCAAATAATGAAACTGCAATATTTTATCTATGTATTATACATAATAGATAGGCATAAAGTAAAAGTTTACGAGGTTTTATGGTAAATCTTCTTAGTAGCACGGTCCGAGGCGCATTAAAAAAGGCCCAATTGTCTTAATGATACAAACAATGAAATAAAAATTTGCTTTAACATCAAATATTTTATTTTTAGAGAACAAAAATTTCTTTGTAAAGTGATTTTGATAAGAAAATTCTATTTACATATAGTGATTGTAACATCTATATAATTATTAATTATTTCAAAGAAACTATACGTTTTTTAACTTTCTTTTTTAATCTGAATTCAATAGTTATAAAAATTTTAATAAATCATAATTGATGTTATATCGTATATTATCATTGAAGGAGACTGAAGGAGATTGTTATTGATAAAAAGTTCATGATTAATACTGCCCATTTTAGAAGGCAAATTGTGAAACTTCGTAAATTTCCTCAGTTTAAAAATGCATATAATGTAATATAAGTATTTTGGCCTCAGGTATCATCTCTTAGGTTTAAACATTAATAATTCTTAGGTTTAAACATAATCGGGAGACCATAAAGAGCTGATAAAGCATTTTATGACATATACAATGCTTTTATTTTGATAAATCTACGATTCTATTTGCGAAAGTCATGTATACGGAAATATTTTTTATATGACAGTTCCTATCTAATTACATACTATACGAATTTTCGCATACGAAAATATATTCTTATTATAATAGTGAGAAAATTTTAGAATTTAGAATTCGATTTTTGTGGTGTATATTATGTTATAGTATATTATGATAATAAATAGATACATGCATAGATTATAAATTAATGCTTTCGTCCACACAAAAATTAAAATTTAAAATAGCTCTCATGGATGAAAACTAACGTCCATTTTATGTCCTTTCAACTTTTCCATATAAATTTTTTGTGTAATAAATTTCTGTAAACGTTGTTGCTTTAAAATAGATCCATGTTATTACAGATTTAGACTAAAGCAAAACAATTTCAGTAAGCTGCCATTAAAGAAAGAAATTTATTTTTTAATGAAAACAGCTTGATAGTACGATATTCATGTTATTAGTATCTAATATTGATAATAATAGTAATATTAGTGACATTGTATAGAATTGACTTAAAATAACGATATAGAAAAATTAACTTATATAATCTTGTAATTTGAATATAAGAGTTCAAATATGTAGATATCTTTGTAGAATATAATTAAATTAAATATATCACATATATATATATATATAAATTACATATTAAATCTTAAAAACAGAATGATCATAATTCTTGCACGAGAATGTTCCAATTCTTGCATTAGATATGTATAGTAATATTTCGAATTAAAGTAGCAAATAAGATTGACATGATATTATAAAAATACTATTATAATATCTTTTATCAAAGTGGAAATCATGAAAGATTTTTTTTTAAGAGAGAATAGAAATTGTGAAAAAATCAGTATTTAAAAATAATGTAATTAATTATTGCATATTAATAAAAAGTGATTCTTGTATATAGATTGCATTTAGTTTTTGTAAAAAATAATGTAAACTTATTATTATTTAATAATCAATACTTTTCATCAGTTAATCATAAATTAGTCGAATCTTATTCAACAGTTTTTTTATTGTTATATAAAATAATTGTAACATGAAATTTTCTATTAACTAATAATACGTTAATTAATAATAAATTTACATATATTTTAAAAGGAAAAATTAAAATTACATTAACATTATTGTCTTATTTATGTAAATATATCTTGTTAATATTTTATTTTTGATGAATTGAATTTATTTAATTGTTTCAATAACGATTCATATTTATATATTTATTTTTGTTTTAAATAATTTTTTACTAATGTGTGTGTATGTGCGAGCGAGCGAGCGTGCGTGCGTGCGTGCGTGCGTGCGTGCGTGCGTGCGTGCGTGCGTGTGTGTGTGTGTGTGTGTGTGTGTGTGTGTGTGTGTGTGTGTGTGTGTGTGTGTG
>NW_012130121.1:695086-697453 GCF_000143395.1 Atta cephalotes | reverse complement strand
AGAGAGAGAGAGATGAAATAAGTTTGCAGTTTCGTTATTTGTATGGATAGTATTATGTGAAGAATAATTTTATATATACACAGTAAAAAAAGTTCTCGAAAAAATAAATTATAAAAGTTTTGCAATTTCATGAAATAGTTGTTAAGACATGAAAATTAAAAATAGATTAATTATATGTTAAATTATATAGACTAAATTATAGATTAAATGGTTGTTTAATGATAAGCTATAATTGATTAAATTTTTTAATATTTATGTCTCAAAAATTACTATTCAAAATGACAAATCGCAAATACTTTTAATTTATTTTTTCGAGAACTCTTATTATGTATTTTTGATTTATGAATTTCGGGGCACTATGTATATAAAAGATTGACAATATACAAGTATATATATATATATAACGTTTATACTATCTATACTATTTGTATGTACATGGCATTTTTATTTTTAAATTAGAAATTGAGTCAATTTGTTATTGTTGTTATATGATTTAAATTATATTCTTGCAATTAATCATGAATGAAGTTACCGTCAGTTTCAGCCTCATTTATATGATATTTATAAATACTTGGCTTATATGCAAAATGCGTTGCCAGTGAATTGTTCACAATTTTGTACGTGATTTCGCGTTGTCTTTATACATATATTCTGTACAAAAAGATACATTACTTCTTATTTTCAATGTAGAACTTGTAAATAATGTCGTTAAGTATGTGGAATTATATTCTGGCGAGTGCTCATATTGCACATAGCGAATAAATTGTATTTAAATAAAATCTTCTCTATATGATATACAAAAAACTCTAAAAATTAGCGAAATTTTATTTTAATGGAATATTTTCGATTGAATATTCATCTTAAAAATATTATTTAATTCATAACATTTAGTACATACGATGTTAAATACAATGTTAAATGATTCACTAACATCTTTTTCAATCAAATTTAATTAGAAAAAGATTGAAAAAAGAAATGGTATGAAGACTATCTCTTCATTACATCAATGTTGGCTATTCACGCACAGTCTATATATATAATATGAAATATACAAGCTAAAATATACAAAACATTTATATACATAGTATCTCAGCATTATCCTTTGAACAATTGTTTAAATCGACATTCATAAAAAAAAAATTCTCACATTATAAAGAAAGAATAAAAGATTTAAAAATAAAAGAATGAATTCATTTTTAGAGGTACAAATAGAAGAAAGAAAATTAAAATAATTTTTCAGTTAATCTTATTTTTTAAATTACATTAAAATGATTTTATTTTTAATACTGTACTGTATGTTTGATAAGCATTTAAATAGCGTCAGATTTACACAACCTTAATATGATTTCAAATTTATATATTAGTTATATTAAAGAATAAAAGAATAAATAATTTTATAATAAATAAAAGGATACTAATGGGACAATATATGTATAAATTAGATAGACGAATAATATGAAACGGCTTTCATCATTTGATTTAGATTATACATTAACAATTTATATTATACTCGTAAATATCCAACATTGGTTCTAACTGACTGTATACAAATTTGTACAGTGAGAATATTAGTACTGTAATTACGTTTCTTTGCACTGTACATTTTTACTTTCACTGCACAACTGCGTCTATTTAATACGATAAGATTAAACAACACATTCATACTGTGAAAATTTGTGAACTCTATATTCGAAAATTTCTCTTCATTTAAACAATTTAAAAAGAATTGAAAAGAGAAGAAAATTTTTCAACATTTAGTATCAATACGTATAAAAAAGGCCTTTCATTTAGTATATCACATAATAATCTCTCAAATCTACGAGTTAATATTCAGGTACTAAGATATCTGAAATAGATATATATACGTGTAACATTGTTACACTAGCATTCGAGTTGTGAAAATATTGTAAGGTTTTGGGTAAAGTGAATAAAGAATTCTAAGTCTAGCTGTATTTTTTTATTTATATAACAAGATTTATGTAATCCATAACAATAGATTAAATCGGCATTAATATGCTTATGAAATATAAGTAAAGGCTGATAAACTAGAATAGAATCAATAAGTACATACGAAATAAAGTTTATTTTCCAAATATTTATAATCACTATGTACACGATTCTGTACAAAAGTTTAGAAAAACTAATTCACGAACACTACATACAGCAAACGCAAATATTATAATAAATATGTACATTATAAATAATCGTCTTAGTAATCACACCTAGTTCACTCTAATCATCAGTATTCAATTTTATATTAAAAACAGCATTATTTATAAATATAGATTGTAATATACAATCTTTAATATTTATATTTTTATATATATATACATATATATATATATATATATATATATATATATATAT